>NC_079217.1:1523786-1608786 GCF_029633865.1 Lampris incognitus
GGATGGGCCTTGTGTTGACAGCCTGGGCAGCAGCCCGGAGACCAGCCGCCTTCGTGCCTCTCTACCTCGCCTCTGTAGCTCTTGATGGTACTGCACTATCCACCCTGACACCACCCACAACCCACCTCCGCACACCTTCTGCTATACGTCATGCGAAACGTCCCTGACAAGCAACTTCACAACCATGTTTATGAAACGTGTTTGCTTCCCGAAGAGGGGGAGGAGGGGGAGGAGGGAGGGGGGGAGTCATGGATTTGTTCCAATATCTCTTTTTGCAGGTGTGGATGGATGGGTGGCCAGGAGGCTCGGGCAGACCTCCAGGTTTGGGGCCTGGCTGGACGTGGTGGTAGACAACCTGAGCAGGGGCATGCTGTGGAGTCTGCTGGGCGAGGTGTGTTCAGAGCACCACATTCAGAGCACCACATTCAGAGCAACACATTCAGAGCAACACATTCAGAGCAACACATTCAGAGCACCACATTCAGAGCACCACATTCAGAGCAACAAATTCAGAGCACCACATTCAGAGCACCACATTCAGAGCAACACATCAGAGCAACACATTCAGAGCAACACATTCAGAGCACCACATTCAGAGCACCACATTCAGAGCACCACATTCAGAGCAACACATTCAGAGCAACACATTCAGAGCAACACATTCAGAGCAACACATTCAGAGCACCACATTCAGAGCAACACATTCAGAGCAACACATTCAGAGCAACACATTCAGAGCACCACATTCAGAGCAACAAATTCAGAGCACCACATTCAGAGCACCACATTCAGAGCAACACATTCAGAGCAACACATTCAGAGCAACACATTCAGAGCAACACTTTCAGAGCAACACATTCAGAGCAACACATTCAGAGCACCACATTCAGAGCAACACATTCAGAGCAACACATTCAGAGCAACACATTCAGAGCACCACATTCAGAGCACCACATTCAGAGCAACACATTCAGAGCAACACATTCAGAGCAACACATTCAGAGCACCACATTCAGAGCAACACATTCAGAGCACCACATTCAGAGCACCACATTCAGAGCAACACATTCAGAGCAACACATTCAGAGCAACACATTCAGAGCACCACATTCAGAGCACCACATTCAGAGCAACACATTCAGAGCACCACATTCAGAGCACCACATTCAGAGCAACACATTCAGAGCAACACATTCAGAGCAACACATTCAGAGCAACACCGAATAAAGTCAACCCTGCAATACCTTATCTATGTACTGGGATATGGAAGAATCAGAGCCACTTACTGGATTTCACCAAATGTGCATAGCTTTTGACTTTCAAGGCTTTTACCACTCCAGCAATGATGGGGGGGGGGTCGGGAGGGGGGGGATAAGGAAGTTTTCCGGGAAGTCATTAAATCGGAGCAAGTTATGTTTTCTGTCAGATGTGCAGGAATGTTTTCTTCGTGTAGCGATTAAAACAGTGGACCTGGCTAGATTTCATCTTCCACCAAGCATGAAGGGTTTGGCCTAAGATACACAAGTGATGGGCCGAACTGGCCTTGCAGCTGTTTTGCGGTGTGACAGTTGCAGATGTATAAACTGTGACGTATATTATTACTCAGCCTTGCTGAGAGCGTACGGTACGGCACTTATTCTCTTTGTTCTGCCGGTCCTCCGTGTTTATTACGTCGGTGAGTTATGCTCTTCTTCTACTGTTGGAGACATGTCTTTGGGCCTGGTTGTGTTTTGTGCTCTCCCTGCAGTGGGGCTGGCTGGTGTCTGCAACAGAGTGGTGTGTGTTCGTGTGTAACCACAGTACCAGAGGTGCCAGCTGGAAGAGCGACTTCACCAGCAGCCCCCGCTGGGTACAGGCCGTCATGGCAAACGGTAACAGGTCAGCCGTCGTTTCTCAGCGGATGCCGACTGAGGCGGCGATACGGACAGCACGTACTTATTGCAAGTTGTGTGGCTTGTGTTGGCAGGTTTCCGGACCCCTCTGGGTGCATGGGTGATCGGCGGAATACACTGCCTACCTCTGTGGCTGTACGGGATCCGATGGGATCTGCTGTCCCACCCCTTAAACCTGCCTCCCTGGCTTCAAGCGCTGGGGACTCTTGTGCTGGCTGTCGGGAGACTGTTGGGTCTGTCAGTGGAGGTAAGAGTTCAGAGGTCGTCACATTTCTAGGTCCGACACACACAGTGCTGCTCTTGGTTGACAATGTTTGTCTCTCTGACACATCTGTGATCGTGCTTTATCTCCAGATGTGGTGCATATGGGCACACATCAAATATCTCACTGCAGATGAGATGGAGGAGAAGAAGGACTAAGGACTACGGAGCCAAATCATCCCTAACTGACCACGGCGACCCTCGTTGGACAGTCGGTCAGTGTGTCTGTGCCGTCAACACTGTTCCTGCCACTGAATGATTTGTGAGGTGGGGTCCAGCTTGCTGTCCTCTGCTGCCTTGCAGTGGCTGGAATTTAAAATGTTGAGACTGGTGTCGAAGGCTATTTTCAGAAACACATTGTCGTGACACTGTCCTGTAGCAAAACACATTCATAGCAAGCAAGTTTACCTATATAGCACATTTCATACACAGGGCACTTCCGAGTGCCTCGCACAACTCATACCCCGTGTACAACTGGCAGTAACCATCCGCCCCATCGGATGTTAACGTGATCGTGTTTACTGGTGTAGAAATCCGGGTGTAAATGTCCCCGGAATAGGTTTGGGATGGATTGTAACCCGGTTGCTTTACTTGTTCGATGCTAACGTTGCATATGGGGAAGGCAGTTTATTACAATGACAGTCTGTGACAGCATGCCGCCTGCCTCGAAAGACAGAGGCTTCGGAAAGTATTCAACTCCCCCCCCCCCCCGAATAGCTTGTGTTTTACCATACTGCAAAGTCAAAACAGGTTTACAAGGGACTTGCTTTTTCTATTCCTCTTTAAGGTATTCTGTATGATATCAAAACCAAATATATGTCTTCAGAATTACATTAAAAATCAAATTCTGAAAATGTGTAAGTACTCATCCCCTTTGTGTTTACACCTTCAGTTGGGGCAGATGTATTTCATTTGGGGGGGGGGGTCCATATAAATACATGAACAAGGGCTATGCTGACTTTGAAGTGACCTGTGTTGGGCTGCACGGTGACACAGTAAAAGTCTCTGACTTTGTGAGGTCTCGCCTCGCCAACGGTAGGTCAGATCGGTCCTGCTGTCGTGAAGACCAAGGACGCGTCTGCTGAACTTCGAGGTGAAGTTGTTAGGGAGCAAAAAGGTTGGAAACGAAGGCGATAAAACCCTGGCAGAGCACTGATTACTCTTCGGAGCACTGTAAAGACCACTGTAGCAAAATAGAAAAAATGTGGTGCGACCCAGACACTCCCAGATCAGGTCATCCTGCCGAGCTGAGCAGACGGACAAGCAGGTCAGCTGTCAGAGTGAAAGCTTCGCTGGCCATGCAGGTTGCACTACGTGGCATTTGACACCAGTTCTGTGGCTCTCACAACACAGAATAACAACACACCAACACAACAAGCTTCAGATATCACAAACGCTGCCTTGGAAGGGGTCTGAGCATCAGCAGAGATCCCCCCACCCACCCCAACCATGGACTGTTCTCCCCCCTGCCATGCTCTGGGAGGCGCTACAGGAGCCTCAGAGCCCAGACGACCAGGCTCACAAACAGCTTCTTTCCCCAAGCTGCTGCCCACCTGAACCTGGCCACCCACTGGATGTCCCGAGGTATTGTTAAACATGTTGTACTCCAGCTCTCTTTTAACTTGTTTTTAGCTGTTGGTCTTCATGTGTGTGTATCTTGTACTGTGTTTGTGTGTGTCTGTCTTGCACTGTTTGGTGACACCACAGCCCTCGTTTCATTTTTACACACATGTGCCTGCTGCACGTTGTTTTTAATGACAATAAACGGAACTGAATGTGACTGAATGGGATATCCACGAGGAGGCCTGCCTCAGAGCTGCTGTCTCAGTCCCCTCTTCTACGGTCTCTTTACACACGACTGTGCTGCCGAATATCACAACAGCAGCATCCTTAAATTCACACATGGCACCACAGTGATTGACTAATAACTGACAGTATTGAGAGGGCCTATAGGAGGGAGGTGGAAGATTTAACCATATGGTGCCATGATAACAACTACTACTACTGCTACTACTACTACTACTACTACTACTACTGCTACTACTACTACTGCTACTACTACTACTACTACTGCTACTACTACTACTACTACTACTACTTTCGGCTGCTCCCGTTAGGGGGCGCCACAGCGGATCATCCGTTTCCATCTCTTCCTGTCTTCTGCATCTTCCTCTGTCACACCAGCCACCTGCATGTCCTCCCTCACTACATCCATAAACCTCCTCTTTGGCCTTCCTCTTCTCCTCTTCCCTGCTAGCTCCATATCCAGCATCCTTCTCCCAGTATACCCAGCATCTCTCCTCCACACATGTCCAAACCATCTCCATCTTGTCTCTCTTGCTTGTCTCCAAACCGTCCAACCTGAGCTGTCCCTCTAATATACTCGTTCCTAATCCTGTCCTTCTTCGTCACTCCCAATGAAAATCTTATCATCTTCATCTCTGCCACCTCCAGCTCCACCTCCTGTCTTTTCATCAGTGCCACTGTCTCCAAACCATACAACATAGCTGGTCTCACCACCATCTTGTAAACCTTCCCTTTAACTCTTGCTGGTACCCTTCTGTCACTGTATTGTTTATAAGGGTGGGGGCACCTGCAGTCACTGTATTGTTTATAAGGGTGGGGACACCTGCAGTCACTGTATTGTTTATAAGGGTGGGGACACCTGCAGTCACTGTATTGTTTATAAGGGTGGGGACACCTGCAGTCACTGTATTGTTTATAAGGGTGGGGATACCTGCAGTCACTGTATTGTTTATAAGGGTGGGGATACCTGCAGTCACTGTATTGTTTATAAGGGTGGGGACACCTGCTGTCACTGTATTGTTTATAAGGGTGGGGACACCTGCAGTCACTGTATTGTTTATAAGGGTGGGGACACCTGCAGCCACTGTATTGTTATAAGGGTGGGGACACCTGCAGCCACTGTATTGTTTATAAGGGTGGGGTACCTGCAGTCAGGTGAGACTGAAGAGGTCACTTAGATGATGATGAAACGTTTCTGTCTCTAAACGTTGTGTCCAGATGAACTGAGTCACCTTCCTGTGCTTTCTTTACCTGGATTATTGCGCCTGCTTCAAGACATTAAACTAACAAGTTCTTGCCGACAGAATGAACAAATGAATCAATCTGGAGGTTAATGAAATCAGAAATGAATCTGAAAGCACCGGGGGCAACTTAAACCAATTGAAAAAGGGGCCAGTTCAGGATAGCTCTTTTGCATCAACTCCTGTGCAGAACGCATGGGAGAGGGTTTTATGTCATACTTGTGGTGACCGGTGGCTGGTTGCAGGCTTTTCCAGAGAACATCGGGCATGCTGAAGCAGATTCGATGGACTCTGGGTTGCCATAGTGACAGCCGGCTGAGAACCACCGTTTCTGCAGCGATGGATGGTTGAGGTGTAGCAGGCTTTTCCAACGAACATTGGGCGTGTTGGAGCAGGCTCTGGACTCTGGGATGCTATGGTAACAGCCAGAGGGAAACCACTTCGAAGGAGTTGGTTCAGAGGATCAATTGGGGGAATGGATCTATGTTTGGCCCAACACCCAGTAACCCACCAACACCACCCCCACCGTCAGCCGTGTTATTGCCAGCCTCATGCAGTGGAGTTGATTTTTAGCCGGAAGGACTGGAAAGCTAATTACCATCAAGGAAAATGATGGAGCCAAACAGGCGAATCCTTGAGGAGGGCCTGTGAGAGGGGGGCCTGTGAGAGGGGGGCCTGTGAGAGGAGGGCCTGTGAGAGGAGGGCCCGTGAGAGGAGGGCCCGTGAGAGGAGGGCCTGTGAGAGGAGGGCCTGTGAGAGGAGGGCCTGTGAGAGGAGGGCCTGTGAGAGGAGGGCTTGTGAGAGGAGGGCCTGTGAGAGGAGGGCCTGTGAGAGGAGGGCCTGTGACAGGAGGGCCTGTGAGAGGAGGGCCTGTGAGAGGAGGGCCTGTGAGAGGAGGGCCTGTGAGAGGAGGGTCTGTGAGAGGAGGGCCTGTGAGAGGAGGGCCTGTGAGAGGAGGGCCTGTGACAGGAGGGCCTGTGAGAGGAGGGCCTGTGAGAGGAGGGCCTGTGAGAGGAGGGTCTGTGAGAGGAGGGCCTGTGAGAGGAGGGCCTGTGAGAGGAGGGCCTGTGAGAGGAGGGCCTGTGAGAGTCAGGCAGACATGCGTTTAGGGGAAACATTCATCCTCCACCAGGGCAATGACCCAAAGCACACAGCAAATACTACTAAGAAATAGCTTTAAAAATGGAGGATTGGGCATCTGGGTAGCGTAGCGATCTATTCCGTCGCCTACCAACATGGGGATCGCTGGTTCGAATCCCCATGTTGCCTCCGGCTTGGTTGGGCGTCCCTACAGACACAATTGGCCTTGTGTGCTGGTGGGAAGCCGGATGTGGGTATGTGCCGTGGTCGCTGCACTAGCGCGTCCTCTGGTCGGTCGAGGCACCTGTTTAGGGGGGAGGGGGAACTGGGGGGAATAGCGTGATCCTCCCATGCGCTACGCCCCCCTGGTGAAACTCCTCACTGTCAGGTGAAAAGAAGCGGCTGGTGACTCCACATGTATGGGAGGAGGCGTGTGGTAGTCTGCAGCCCTCCCCGGATCAGCAGAGGGGGTGGAGCAGAGACCGGGACGGCTCGGAAGAGTGGGGTAATTGGGCGGGTGCAATTGGGGGGGGAAAAGGGGGGAAAATCGTCACAAAAAGGAGGAGAAACAGTGTGGGCCCAGTTGCATGGCAATGCCAGACTTCAGTGTGGTGTCACAGACGTGCTGTACAGTCTCGACAAGGGGTACAGCGAGTGACCCCGTTATTCTTCTGCTGCCGTCAGCCCCTCTGAGCGGCTTCAGACTCGGCATTCCAGGGGAGAAGGTGAACCGAGCCCAAGTGGCTGTAATCTGTGGTACAGAAATGTAATAAAGGTCTTTCCACATAAGATGTAACTGAACAATTTCCAGACATGCTGACGTTGAACCGCAAAACAGGAAAAATGCCTTTTGGAGCTCCGTGTGAGTGTCGGTATCAGACCAGAAGTCGTGGCGTCTTGATGCCGCTCAGTAACCCAGGTCAGGAAATGACAGGAAGTTGAATCGGTTCATCTGAACCGGTAACCAGAGAGAGTGAAGGGGGAAGTGGACATTACGGACGCTGCTTTGACTCGGCCTATGTAGATGGCGAGGAAGTAGAAGGGTATCTATTCATTATTGTGCAACAACATGCAGTCAGAAGCAATAACCATCAGCAACGTAGAGAGTAGAGGGTTGAGGTCAGAAGTGCTACAGGAGCTCGAGCTGACGTGAGAGGAAGAGCCTCGTTACGGCTCGGCGCTCATCTGTAGTATGTGACCAAGCCCAGCAGTGATCTGCTGGACTGGCTTTGAAGATAAGATGTACTTCATTAATGCCCATGGGCAAATCCTCTGCATGTGACCCATCCTCCTGTACAGCAGCAGGGGGCAGCTGCAGCACCCGGGGGCCAACTCCAGTTCTTCCCCCCATTGCCTTGCTCAGGGGCACAGGCAGGAAGGAGTATTAACCCTAACATGCATGTCTTTTTGATGGCGGGAGGAAACCCACGCTGACACGGGGAAAGCATGCAAACTCCACACAGAAAGGACCTGGGACGGCCGGGGGTTCAAACCCAGGACCTTCCTGCTGTGAGGCCACAGTGCTGACCACTGGGCCTCAGTGCTGCTGCTTGTGCTTGAGTGAGATCTACTTTCTGGATGATATTTGCTATATTTATTTGATGCTAATAAAAGTATAGTGTATATTTATTCCATTGTGTTGTATAGATCTGCTGTTGCATGAAGCAAAATGTAGGAAATAGTTTCGTTTGCTGGTTTTGTAGCTGAATGAATGAATGAATGAATGAATGAATGATGCCTTTATTTGTCATTGCACAGCTGTACAATGACATCAAGTGCAACTCCCCCCAGTCTGGTTTTGTCCTTTTTATGTAGCAAGAGTTAAAGGCATTCACTTGTCAATCTACTACTACTACTTTCGGGATGACCCACCAAGGTCGGATTACCCCGGGGCTCGAACCCAGGACCTTCTTGCTGTGAGGCGACCGTGCCAACTACTGCGCTACCGTGCCGCCTTCTAAACTAACTATAACTACTACTACTACCCAGCATCTCTCCTCCACACATGTCCACACCATCTCCATCTTGCCTCTCTTGCTTTGTCTCCAAACTGTCCAACCTGAGCTGTCCCTCTAACATACTCGTTCCTAATCCTGTCCTCCTTCATCACTCCCAATGAAAATCTTATCATCTTCATCTCTGCCACCTCCAGCTCCACCTCCTGTCTTTTCATCAGTGCCACTGTCTCCAAACCATACAACATAGCTGGTCTCACTACCATCTTGTAAACCTTCTCTTTAACTCTTGCTGGTACCCTTCTGTCACACATCACTCCTGACACTCTTCTCCACCCTGCCTGCACTCTCTTCTCCACCCACTCCACCCTGCCTGCACTCTCTTCTCCACCCACTCCACCCTGCCTGCACTCTCTTCTCCACCTCTCTCCTGCACTCCCCGTTACTTGTCAGTACAAATGTTAATGCATACTGCTGACCGTTGCCAAGGTCTGCAATGACAAAATGTGAATTTCATTTCCACTCAATCAGTTAATGAAAAACTATTGCAGGGAAAAAAATTCAAATCTGTTTCCACGTTTCATGTATTTCATGGTAGGCAGTTTTGAGCAATGTGCTTTTATACACCACAGGCTTCTCTACAACGTATAACATATAGAGTCCGTCAAGTCACTCTCCTGACACCTTTATTTCTCGGTGGAAATGTAAAGATTCGTCAGAAAGAAGCACGTTGCATTCTTATAGCCAAGTGTAACAGACATTTCTGCAGCAAACAGAGTTTAAGTGTCAACAAAGTCCTCAAACAGTTTTAGAAACTAATCACAACAGGTGTCACGTAGGTTGGAGAGAATGAACCCAAGAGCACTTTCAAAGAAAGAGTAACTGGACAGTTTTAGAGATCACAGCTTTATTGAATATCTTCCACTTTGTCCATCCTTTGTCTTTGCAAGCAAGGCGATATCCCTGTTCCTCCTCTTGACCTCCTCTCCCTCCACCCCTGAAACTAAACCCCTTCAGACAATAGCAGGTCAAACTGTAAACGCAAACAAGGCAACAGTAACATGCTGTCCTCCTGCCACCAGTCAGGTTTGTTTTCAGCATGGCCAGAGCGAAGTGACAAGACGCATGATTCACCAGGGTTTCCTCATGGCCACTACAAGTAGCATCCAACAAACCCGTTAGGTGGCCGGCTTAATGTCGAAGATGCCAGGACGTAGTGACGAGCTGCATCGTTCCTCTGTGTCCTCAACTCTAATGAGATGATGTGCAGTGGATAAATGGGAGAAAAAAAACGTGGCGTCCCCCAAATTATGCAAATATAATGTGGAGGTACATCATTCCCCTCAAGTCCCAACAAAATCCGGTCAGCGTTGCCTGACAAGCTGTTCATGACACATGGACAAACGAGCGACAACGGATCGGTGCGACCACGAAAACACCCAAATCCAGTGGCGAGATACCTCCCACTGCCACGTTTCATAAGACTCTGACGAGCGGCGTCAGGGTGGAACATCCCTCGTACCACACACACATTGAGACCTAGCAACTGGTCAACCTCCCCTCCCATTTGCATCTTCAGGGACAATCAAAACAATAAAAGCAAAGGCCACTTTCCATTCTTACAATCCTGGAGTCACTCATTCACTTGCTGGGGTTTAGGATTCCTTAACGGACTGTGAAGAGTGCTCCCCAAATGAGACCTCAGCTCTTCTGTACTTCTTAGGACGAGAATATTCATGTAAATGTGTGTCTGAGTCCCTGCTCTACAAACGGTTGTACGCCCCAGTCTAAATAAAGCACCTTGTGGGGAGGTCACGTAGTCCTCGGTATAAAAATGTGAAGAGAACATTCATATCCACCGCTGCTCAGGATCAGGATCCAGCTGTCTTCCTGCACAGAGCTCAGTGGAGCCGTCAGTTTTTTTGGGGAGGCCTTGGAAGCATCGCCACAAGGTCCTTGGCAGGCCCGCTCCGGCAGCGAAACGGGTCGGTGCTGGCAGCAGAAGCAGACGGTGGGTGGAGCATTGTCATCAGGCTGGGTGTCTCGGTGAGCCGGGTGCAAGAGGAGGAGAAGTGTGAGGGCTCAGCAGGGGCGTCGTGCTTGTTGAGGCCAAAGCAGCGCTTATAAGCTGGGCATCCTTGGAGAGCAAAGGCAGGGACTTCCTCAGCGAGAGGGCTCAGGGCAGCTGGCGGCCACACACAAATACACATGATCAAAAAGACATCCGACAGCAACGGGCAACAGGGACCGCAGGTAAGATTCCCTTAAAATACTAAACCAAGAGCAAGGCATTTTTTTTCTATCTTTTATATGAAAAAGAATAAAAGGGGTACTTTTGAAAGGCATCGCATTTTTTAGAACGCTGCAGAATGAAGTCTCTGACAGGGGAAGAGTGGAGAGAATAGGCCTTATGCACAGGGAGGTGGGCTGTCCACAGACACACACACACACACACACACACACACACACACACTTGGTCCCAAATGCAGTGCCCTGTAGGTTAGGATGGTCAAGCACTTAGAAATATGGGTCCGCTGACAGACAGACGATTGCAAGCTGCTGTAAGGCTGGTAGTCATCAATGATGTCATTACACATCCAGGGTCTAATCTGTGCACACACACACACACACACACACACACACACACACACACACACACACACACACACACACACACACACACACACACACACACACACACACACTCTTACAGGTAAATGGTAAAGAAAAAAGGCCAAAAGCCTTATCAAACCCCTGCTACACAACCCCTGCTACACACAGCCTTATCCTCTTCACTCTCCACCATGTCCCTTGTTTTAAAACATCGTGCTCCAACTCTTTTACTTCAGTTTTGGCTCGACCAATATGAAAGCAAACATCACACACGTATATGCATATAAATTATTGGCATTTTCAACGTTGCTGCGTCAGTGTTTTTCTGGAAAACGGAAGGAAAACGTTAAAACAAAAGCTCTGAAGCTTACACGTGTGTAACAACACGGTGGGGTGCAGAAATGTGGGCACCCCTGGTTTAAAAGTGTTACGAGTCATCGCCAAGCGGTCGAAGGCAAACCTGTACTCTGAACGGTACGAAGTTACACATGAGGCCTTTCTGCACTGTTCAGCACGTTTGCCTTTTCTTTCTTTACTGTTTTTAAATGATAAAACATGAAAAGGGCCCTGTGCAAAAGTGTGGGAACCTTTCTGGATCATTCGTTGTTCCATCCATCCCTCCATTATCCACCCCTCTTATCCTGCTGTCAGGGGCGCGGGATGCCGGAGCCTATCCCAGCAGTCCCTGGGCGGCAGCCGGGGAGACACCCTGGACAGGCCGCCACAGGGCCATTATTGTTATCATTACTATTATTATGTGTTACTTTTTAAAAGATGACGACCAAGGCCCAGACCCAGGCGATTTATTCGGTAGGGCTTCAGCGAGTCAAGCGAATATCATTTGATAACAAACCCCGAGAAGCCTGAAGCTTCTTGGAACAACGTGCTTTGGACTGACCAAACCAACATGGAACTTTGTAGTTACACCCAACGAAGGAATGTTTGGAGAAAAGAGGGTGGAGCATCTGTGCAGAAGAACACCTGGCCAGCTGTGAAGCATGGCGGTGCATCCATCATGCTCTGGGGCTGTGTAGCAGCTGGGTGGAAGGAAGAATGGATTCCACCAAATATCAAGAAATCATAGAGACTGGTGTTGGAAGGTCAGTCCAGACGTGGAAGCTGAAGAGAACGGGGCGGGCGGGGGGGGTACAAAATCAGGAATTGAAAGACCCTGAGCTGGCTACAGGAGGCATTTGCAAGCTGTTGTAGCTGCCTGAGGAGGAGTCACAAAGTCCCAACTGACAAAGCTCACAAACCTTTGCACACAGGGTCCTTTTCCTTTTATTCTTTTGAAACGGAAAAAATTAAAATAAAAAGAAACCTTGCTTTGAAATGTGAAAAATGTGTCATGTTTAACTCTGTACCACCTGGAGGTCAGGATGGCTCCTGTTCACTTAGGCATCACTTGTAAAAAAGACCTCTTGACCATGCGTGCCCTCATTTTTGCAGCCCCCTCTGTACGCTCTGGTACAACACATGCTCTCTGAACCCATGACGGCTTCCAACAGGAAGTGAATAACAGTCCCCTTGAGGTTCTTGTCTGTAGAATCCAGCGACCCGTGTTGACAGACCTCCATTTCCGCCGGGAGTAAACCAAAGGTTTGTCCTTCAGGTGAAACTTCAGTGTTTCTAATGTTTAACAACTCGCATGAGACCTCTAGTGTTTTACTGTACAACCGACAAAGAACATCACATTCCCCTTCTCTCCTCCACCGCCAACGGTGACGTCGCAGGGGGAAAACAATCCTCAGGACGTGTCTGCTGTCTCGTGCGGTCCATCCAGGTATTGTTGAGTCAGTAGGTATTATGCCATGGCAAACACGGTTTGTCCGTGTCGAGTCTCGTGGCATTTAGAGCTAACAAACAAACTTATCCAAATCCAAACTGAAAGAAAAAGGCGACAAAGTGAAAGGATGTAAGAGACATTCTCACAGCTCAGTTTTTTTTTTTGTTTGATTTCTTTTACTTTCAGTCTCAGTGATGGTCTTTTCTCTGAGAAAAGAACTGTGGAAGGAAGCCAGTGATGCATCTTGTCGAGGAGCTCATCACAAGACTTCTGATGGCGGTGTCTCCTCCGGTACGTTAATCCATAGGTACGGACGCCTGTGTGCGGGTTTCCACTGCAGTTTTGCACAAAATAGAAGTGACTTTTTTTTTCTTTTTAAAAAGTCAACAAAACACAATTGTGACTGGTGTGTGTTTCCATATGAGTAATGTTGTGTGATTAAAGCTGGGCTTTCTCCTCTCGCGACAGTCTCCATGACCTGGTACGTGTTGGCACGGGGATTTCGACTGCATGCACCGCAGTAGCCGTGGTAATGTTTAATCGAAGGCGATGAGGGTATGCGATGCACGCAATGACGAAGAGGCAAATCCCTGATACCTGGCTGCTGCCAGGTATCAGGGATTCAGGGAGGTCATCGTCCAATGATTTTACAGAGATCCCATGGATCCAAAACTTCAGAATGAAACGCTTCACATTTGATGAGGGATGCAACACAGTGGGACCCCTCGTGGAGACTGCCGTATTGTGCCCAAGGGAGCCAGTTACAACCAAGAAGCACATGCCCATCGCTCTCTATAAGGTGTCACGCCATATCTGACAGCCCACTATTCCCAAGATCCAATAGTCCGAAAAATGTCCCATTGGACCGAAAAGCCATTTGTCCGACAGCCCATTTTCCCAAAAATCCCACTCTCTGCTGCCAAACACTGATCTGCACTGGTCAGAGATGAATAACAGAAAGTTGTTATTTCTGCTAAAGTAGCGATGACATTCTCACATGTGCTTATAATGCTACATCTCCTATTCATGCGGCAAAAAAATTGCAGAGTGTGTACTTTCGAAGCTGGGGGCTTTACTTTTTGGGATAAAGGGCGGTCAGACAAATGGGCTTTCGGTCCAGTGAGGCATTTTTTTAGACTATTAGGGTTTCGGAATAATGGGCCATCGGAACAAGGGGAAGACCCACTTTAGGTGTGGCTACCTTAACTTAAATGTGAAAAGTGTGTTTCCATTTCAGTTTTGTGAAATATTGCTTTGTCAAATCCTCTGAAAAACCACCTTATGCGAGCGTATAAACTTTTTTGGCGATATTTTAGTTTTTTTTAAAATTCATTTGTTTCCATTACTCGTTTTTTATTTCGCAATGTCAAACTGTGCATTAAGCAGGTTAATGGAAACCCACCTGATGAGCGTGCTGGCAGCGGTACTGACTAGAGGATATATATGCAGTAGCAAAATGACTTGCCTGTGACATGTAAAATTACTGTGTAGAGCTAATAAAATGCATGGCCTCTTCAGCACCATCTGTAGGCTTATATTATGTCCTTCCCCTCACTGCCCAAACTGAAGTTCACACAGCTCTTCAACTATGCCCAATAAGTCAGCCAAGGCAAGGCCGTGTGGGGCCCATACTCTGGGCCAATAGGAAGGCCTGTACCACTTCCTGTGTTTGCTGAGGAGTGGTGTTGACGTCCTCTAGAGCATCGGCCACAGCAAACTGTCGGTCTCTCAGTCGATTCCAGTTGGACAGTACATTGTGGTACTCAAACACTTTCTCATAGTTGCCAACGGAATTGTACAGTTTGATCAGGCCCCTATAATCGTATTCCAAGCCGCTGTAACCATCTCCAAACAACTTCTTCCCTGTTTGAACAGAAGAAACATCAGACTGTGAAATGCTTTAAATGATTCACTAATATGGAATAATGCCATTGAGCTTTTTGACCAGAAAAATCAGTATCAGCACATATGAGAAAATTCCTACACTGTTAACTTTGATATTAAAAAAACAGTATGATAAGAAAGTCTGCACTACTATACACAAAAAGTATATTTTAAACCTGTGGTAACACACCGTAATTCATGTTTCATTACACCCATCGCAAATCAAAACTGTTTGAACAATTCTATGCACGGGGTCGCAGCAGCAGCAAGTTATAGTTATTGAAGCTGCATTAAGCAATATTTTTGATATTTACAGTGAATCAAATGATTCGCTGTAATGTGAAAAGAACACTTGTACTGCCGATTGCATTCAGAATCAAAACCGAGCCGTAGACATTTTTTCATAAGCAGAGACAGGGGAGGGTGAAACTCGCAGAGAAGACAGGAAGCCTTCTAAGCTTCTGGGTTGTGCAAGCAGCTTATGGTTTTTCTACTGAAGACAAAAGTATCATCTTTATGGTTTTTCTAGTGCAGAGACAGGTATCATCTTTATGGTTTTTCTAGTGCAGAGACAAGTCTCGTCTTTATGGTTTTTCTAGTGCAGAAGCAGGTATCATCTGTATGGGTTTTCTAGTGCAGAGACAGGTATCATCTGTATGGTTTTTCTAGTGCAGAGACAGGTATCATCTGTATGGTTTTTCTAGTGCAGAGACAGGTATCATCTGTATGGTTTTTCTAGTGCAGAGACAGGTATCATCTTTATGGTTTTCCTAGTGCAGAGACAGGTATCATCTTTATGGTTTTTCGACTGAAGAGACAGGTATCATCTTTATGGTTGTTCTAGTGCAGAGGCAGGTATTATCTTTATGGTTGTTCTAGTGCAGAGACAGGTATCGTCTTTATGGTTTTACTACTGCAGAGACAGGTATCATCTTTATGGTTTTTCTAGTGCAGAGACAGGTATCGTCTTTATGGTTTTACTACTGCAGAGACAGGTATCATCTTTATGGTTTTTCTAGTGCAGAGACAGGTATCATCTGTATGGTTTTTCTAGTGCAGAGACAGGTATCATCTGTATGGTTTTTCTAGTGCAGAGACAGGTATCATCTGTATGGTTTTTCTAGTGCAGAGACAGGTATCATCTTTATGGTTTTCCTAGTGCAGAGACAGGTATCATCTTTATGGTTGTTCTAGTGCAGAGGCAGGTATTATCTTTATGGTTGTTCTAGTGCAGAGACAGGTATCGTCTTTATGGTTTTACTACTGCAGAGACAGGTATCATCTTTATGGTTTTACTACTGCAGAGACAGGTATCATCTTTATGGTTTTTCTAGTGCAGAGACAGGTATCATCTTTATGGTTTTTCTAGTGCAGAGACAGGTATCATCTTTATGGTTTTTCTAGTGCAGAGACAGGTATCATCTTTATGGTTTTTCTAGTGCAGAGACAGGTATCATCTTTGGTTTTACTACTGCAGAGGCAGGTATCATCTTTATGGTTTTTCTAGTGCAGAGACAGGTATCATCTTTTTGGTTTTTCTAGTGCAGAGGCAGGTATCATCTGTATGGTTTTTCTAGTTCAGAGACAGGTATCATCTTTATGGTTTTTCTAGTGCAGAGACAGGTATCATCTTTATGGTTTTTCTAGTGCAGAGACAGGTATCATCTGTATGGTTTTTCTAGTGCAGAGACAGGTATCATCTTTATGGTTTTTCTAGTGCAGAGGCAGGGATCATCTTTATGGTTTTTCTAGTGCAGAGAAAAGTATCATCTTTACAGTTTTTCTAGTTCGGAGACAGGTATCATCTTTACGGGTTTTCTAGTGCAGAGACAGGTATTGTCCTTATGGTTTTACTACTGCAGAGACAGGTATCATCTTTATGGTTTTTCTAGTGCAGAGACAGGTATTGTCCTTATGGTTTTACTACTGCAGAGACAGGTATCATCTTTGTGGTTTTTCTAGTGCAGAGACAGGTATCCTCTTTATGGTTTTACTAGTGCAGAGGCAGGTATTATCTTCATGGTTGTTCTAGTGCAGAGACAGGTATCATCTTTATGGTTTTACTAGTGCAGAGGCAGGTATTATCTTTATGGTTGTTCTTGTGCAGAGACAGGTATTATCTTTATGGTTTTTCTAGTGCAGAGACAGGTATCATCTTTATGGTTTTTCTAGTGCAGAGACAAGTATCATCTGTATGGTTGTTCTAGTGCAGAGACAGGTATCATCTTTATGGTTTTTCGACTGCAGAGACAGGTATCATCTTTATGGTTGTTCTAGTGCAGAGGCAGGGATCATCTTTATGGTTTTTCTAGTGCAGAGACAGGTATCGTCTTTATGGTTTTTCTAGTGCAGAGACAAGTCTCGTCTTTATAGTTTTTCTAGTGCAGAGACAGGTATCATCTGTATGGGTTTTCTAGTGCAGAGACAGGTATCATCTGTATGGTTTTACTAGTGCAGAGACAGGTATCGTCTTTATGGTTTTTCTAGTGCAGAGACAGGTATCATCTGTATGGGTTTTCTAGTGCAGAGACAGGTATCATCTGTATGGTCTTACTAGTGCAGAGACAGGTATCATCTGTATGGGTTTTCTAGTGCAGAGACAGGTATCATCTGTATGGTTTTACTAGTGCAGAGACAGGTATCGTCTTTATGGTTTTACTACTGCAGAGACAGGTATCATCTTTGTGGTTTTACTAGTGCAGAGACAGGTATCGTCTTTATGGTTTTTCTACTGCAGAAGCAGGTATCATCTGTATGGGTTTTCTAGTGCAGAAACAGGTATCATCTTTATGGTTTTTCTAGTGCAGAGACAGGTATCATCTTTATGGTTTTACTAGTGCAGAGACAGGTATCGTCTTTATGGTTTTTATAGTGCAGAGACAGGTATCATCTTTATGGTTTTTCTAGTGCAGAGACAGGTATCGTCTTTATGGTTTTACTACTGCAGAGACAGGTATCGTCTGTGTGGTTTTTCTAGTGCAGAGACAGGTATCATCTTTATGGTTTTACTAGTGCAGAGACAGGTATCATCTTTGTGGTTTTACTACTGCAGAGACAGGTATCATCTGTATGGTTTTTCTAGTGCAGAGACAGGTATCATCTTTATGGTTTTACTAGTGCAGAGACAGGTATCATCTTTATGGTTTTTCTAATGCAGAGGCAGGGATCATCTTTATGGTTTTTCTAGTGCAGAGAAAAGTATCATCTTTACAGTTTTTCTAGTTCGGAGACAGGTATCATCTTTACGGGTTTTCTAGTGCAGAGACAGGTATTGTCCTTATGGTTTTACTACTGCAGAGACAGGTATTATCTTTATGGTTGTTCTAGTGCAGAGACAGGTATCGTCTTTATGGTTTTACTAGTGCAGAGACAGGTATCATCTTTGTGGTTTTACTACTGCAGAGACAGGTATCATCTGTATGGTTTTTCTAGTGCAGAGACAGGTATCATCTTTATGGTTTTACTACTGCAGAGACAGGTATCATCTTTATGGTTTTACTAGTGCAGAGACAGGTATTATCTTTATGGTTGTTCTAGTGCAGAGACAGGTATTATCTTTATGGTTGTTCTAGTGCAGTGACAGGTATCATCTTTATGGTTGTTCTAGTGCAGAGGCAGGGATCATCTTTATGGTTTTTCTAGTGCAGAGACAAGTCTCGTCTTTATGGTTTTTCTAGTGCAGAGACAGGTATCATCTGTATGGGTTTTCTAGTGCAGAGACAGGTATCATCTTTATGGTTTTTCTAGAGCAGAGACAGGGATCATCTTTATGGTTTTACTACTGCAGAGACAGGTATCATCTGTATGGTTTTACTAGTGCAGAGACAGGTATCATCTGTATGGTTTTACTACTGCAGAGACAGGTATCATCTTTGTGGTTTTACTAGTGCAGAGACAGGTATCGTCTTTATGGTTTTTCTACTGCAGAAGCAGGTATCATCTGTATGGGTTTTCTAGTGCAGAAACAGGTATCATCTTTATGGTTTTTCGACTGAAGAGACAGGTATCGTCCTTATGGTTTTTCTAGTGCAGAGACAGGTATCATCTTTATGGTTTTACTACTGCAGAGACAGGTATCATCTTTATGGTTTTACTACTGCCGAGACAGGTATCATCTTCATGGTTTTACTACTGCAGAGACAGGTATCATCTTTATGGTTTTACGACTGCAGAGACAGGTATCATCTTTATGGTTTTTATAGTGCAGAGACAGGTATCATCTTTACGGGTTTTCTAGTGCAGAGACAGGTATCGTCTTTATGGTTTTACTACTGCAGAGGCAGGTATCATCTTTATGGCTTTTATAGTGCAGAGACAGGTATCATCTTTACGGGTTTTCTAGTGCAGAGACAGGTATCATCTTTATGGTTTTACTACTGCAGAGACAGGTATCATCTTTATGGTTTTTCTAGTGCAGAGGCAGGTATCATCTTTATAGTTTTTCCAGTGCAGAGACAAGTATCATCTTTATGGTTTTACTACTGCAGAGGCAGGTATCATCTTTATGGTTTTTATAGTGCAGAGACAGGTATCATCGTTATGGTTGTTCTAGTGCAGAGACGGGTATAATCTTTATGGTTGTACTACTGCAGAGACAGGTATCATCTTTATGGTTTTTCTAGTGCAGAGGCAGGTATCATTTTTATGGTTTTATAGTGCAGAGACAGGTATCATCTTTACGGGTTTTCTAGTGCAGAGACAGGTATCATCTTTATGGTTTTACTACTGCAGAGACAGGTATCATCTTTATGGTTGTTCTAGTGCAGAGACGGGTATCATCTTTATGGTTTTACAACTGCAGAGACAGGTATCATCTTTATGGTTTTTCTAGTGCAGAGACAGGTATCGTCTTTATGGTTTTTCTAGTGCAGAGACAGGTATCATCTTTATGGTTTTTATAGTGCAGAGACAGGTATAATCTTTACGGGTTTTCTAGTGCAGAGACAGGTATCGTCCTTATGGTTTTTCTAGTGCAGAGACAGGTATCATCTTTATGGTTTTACTACTGTAGAGACAGGTATCGTCTTTATGGTTTTTCTAGTGCAGAGACAGGTATCATCTTTATGGTTTTACTACTGCAGAGGCAGGTATCATCTTTATGGTTTTTATAGTGCAGAGACAGGTATCATCTTTATGGTTGTTCTAGTGCAGAGAAGGGTATCATCTTTATGGTTTTACTACTGCAGAGACAGGTATAATCTTTATGGTTTTTCTAGTGCAGAGACAGGTATAATCTTTATGGTTTTACTACTGCAGAGACAGGTATCATCTTTATGGTTGTTCTAGTGCACAGACGGGTATCATCTTTATGGTTTTACTACTGCAGAGACAGGTATCATCTTTATGGTTTTTCTAGTGAAGAGACAGGTATCATCTTTACGGGGTTTCTAGTGCAGAGACAGGTATCATCTTTATGGTTTTTATAGTGCAGAGACAGGTATCATCTTTACGGGTTTTCTAGTGCAGAGACAGGTATAGTCCTTATGGTTTTTCTAGTGCAGAGACAGGTATCGTCTTTATGGTTTTTCTAGTGCAGAGACAGGTATCATCTTTATGGGTTTTCTAGTGCAGAGACAGGTATCGTACTTATGGTTTTTCTAGTGCAGAGACAGGGATCGTCTTTATTGTTTTTCCAGTGCAGAGACAGGTATCATCTGTATGGTGTTTCTAGTGCATAGACAGGTATCGCTTTTATGGTTGTTCTAGTGCAGAGACCGGTATCATCTTTGAGCTAAACGCGGTTTACAATGTGCTGAAAGTGAAGGAACAGCCTGTCTCTGGTTAAGGAAAACTGGAGATTGTGTGGTGTAGATTCTCAATGCAATTGACTGTTCAGGCGATCCTTTCCCATTACAGGGAGTCATTTGATTTACTGACAATATCAGAAATATCCCTTAATCCAGCTTTATATAATAGCTACTGATTATGCAGGACAATAACCATCAAATTGGAAACACTTAACTGGGGAGTATGCCTAAATTATGCCTCACCGATAGCAATGGACCGTAGGTACAGTCTCTCTGCATCTTCGTACTGATTCATGTCATAGTTGTAGAGGGAGGCCAGGTGCCCCACAGACAAAGCCACCTCGTAGTCCTCCTGGCCAAGAAGTTGCTCCTTGATTTGGATGGCCTTGATGTGCATCTCCTCTGCTTCCTAGATATAGTGTACACAGACCGATTAGTCACAAATGATGTATCTGCACACCCCTAAAAGGTGCATCATGTTTGCATACAAACAAATGCATTTACAAACAAGCACACAGACACACTGACAAGCCCGTTATCTGCTGTAGCAACTTATTCATGTCCATGATTCTTTTCCCAAATCAGTGAAAACTAAAGGAATGATACATGAAGCTTCATGAAACATGGCGAGAAACTAAGGCACAGAATCTTCACATTGTGTTACTTCAATACTTCAAAATAAAGTCCTTCCGATATTAAAAAGAATTCAGAAACTACGAGACTTGAGGGATTAAGCGGAAAAAATTCTCATGACAGAAATGTCCTTTCAGGTCATCTTGATTTATTTTTGACCAAAACCAAACATTTTGGAATATCAAGGCAAGAGGTCTTTTCTTTAATGTATGTCCAGTCTGACCGCCATCCTGGCTGGCGTTCGTTCCCTTGGCCAGTGATTTTTCTTGTTGTTGTTTAGTTTGGATATGTGTGTTAGTGTGGATGTGTGTGTTAGTGTGGATGTGTGTGTTCGTGTAGTTCTTGGATATGTTTGTCTTTGTGTTGCACTGCTGTGGACTGGGGGAAACGATATTTCGTTTCACTTCGTGTGTGCAAGTACATGAGAAGTGTTCCTGATTCCTTTGACTGAATTTTTTCCCTAACTGCTCTTGGCCTGTGCTGCTCCAAGGACAGTAGATGTAGCAGACTTACAAACCACATACACCATCTATACGTAGGAGGAAAGATACTTCACCTTTGGGCGTATTTAGGGGTGAGACATTTTTGTCAATACCTTAACTACTTTATATTAAAATAATCCCAGATTATGATTGCATGTAAGGCAAGTCCTTTTTTGAGAATTGTATTTTTTTCAGAAGTGTGTGTCAGAGTCAAGTTGCCTAACCTTATAGCTTTGGGCTGTCTGCATATTACACGTTTCACTTGGCCGACGGCCTCCGTTCCCTATGTAATTTTAGGGGTGAGTTACCGACTCATTTCCATGTAATTCAAATCAACCTGAGCGCTGATGAATTTGCCATATGTTGTGTGCACTGTGGCCACAACTGTAAAAAGCAACCCCCCTCCCCAAAACAAGAAGAAACCCTTAACAGAAAAGCAAGAGGTCAGACAGATAATAAAGCAAGAGGTCAGACAGATAATAAAGCAGTATCGCCTGTTGAACAGTAAACAATAAAACCATTTATCTGGTGTTTATCTGTCATTTGTCATGTATCTCTTCTCTATATTCCATGTGTCTGTGTTGTAAACTGTCAATTCCATAATTTCCCCAGGGCTCCAGCATTTACTTCTGAAAATCAGTGTGTTTTTTTCCCCCCTTAACACCAGCTCAGATAAACATCGGAGAAAAGTACAATACTCAAGGGAACACATTTACAGTCATTTCAGCACATTAAGTTTAAAAAGAGCTGGTGCTAATGTCCCTTACAAATGACTTGATAGTTGTGCTGACAGGGCACTGGCAGATTTACAACCATATGAGGAGGCCTCTACAGGATCAATACCAGGTAAACCCGCTGTGGAGGCAGACAAGCTTAATCCACTGCCTATCTACAAGCAAACTGCGCATGATGCTGTCCATCAACGCTGACAATGCTGGACACACAAACCCTGCCGACACACACACACACACACACACACTCTCTCTATTTACCACTAACCTTGAACTTCCTCATGGACTGGTAGAGACGTCCAAGATTGCCATAGTGCTTGGCTGTCTGTACATTGAATTCGCCAAAGGCTTTTTTTGCCAACTGCAGTGAGGATAAGTGGAGGTCGTGTGCCTCCTGCAGGAGGCGCTCCTCTGTCTCCTTATTGTGGCAGTCAATCGCTATTTCCTCCAGGATCAGGGCTGACGGAAGAGAGGGGGTGGCAACAAAGGATATTTTAGCCTTCTGACTGGGCTTTACTACCAAGTCAAGTAGCAAAAAAGGTGTGAGAGCACACTGAGAATTTGTGGCACCAACAGGCGTGCACCCCAATAACGTCAATCACAGCTGATTATATTAAATATGAAAATCACTAGTGTTTACAGTGTCCTTGAATCACCTTTTTAACATTATGGGGAGGACATGACTAAAACTCAGCGACTAACACCCACTGAGAGGGCACAGACATTAAGGATGTCATCAAATATCCATATCATTCGGTGCATTGTTATATCAAAAAACTCTTGAGGCATCGATACCTTAAAATGATAATGAAACTGTATTTTTTGATGCAGTAATGTAGTACATTTAGCGAGCACACAACATTATGCTCTGCCACCACCCTGCATGCCTCTCCTGAATCAGTGGGTCGCCTTAAAACGGTATAGCAAATGACTTCTGAGGTAAAATGTAACATAGATGCTGATTTATTTCAATAAAATGTTTGCATTACATGAGATTTTGTCACCATTCTTATTAGGATTAGGTGCTGTTGTTATAGTTGATTTTAACAAGTTTATGCGATATTTCATATATTATATCTATATATATTCTTTTTCTTTTCTTTTGGCAATTATATCGATACTCATCAGGAATACTTTCCAATCATTGACACTTGAAAGAGGGTTCGATAACATGCCTAACAGACATATTATGTTAATTTAACTGGGCATATACTAAGTGCAAATTTCGAAGAAAGTACAAAGTGTAAACAGAGGAAACTAGCCAAAAGCAGGTAAGCCTTAACTACGACAAATACAAGAATGCAGAAATCAGGTCCTCCCTGTCTCCAAGACAAATGCAGTAGTTATATTCAGAGGCTGGTCGGCCTCATGTTTTCCATTGTCCTGTGTACATAGCTGGCAACAGCACAATGTCTCTAAGCAACCTCACTTACCTTTGACCCTCTTGGAGGAGGCCAGCAGCAGATGGTCCTCAGGGAGAATGTGAGTTATGATGTCTATGGCACGTTCTGCGTGAAATCTGAAAGGACAAACACAATAACGGACCCAAACGGAGCACGAGGCCCAAATTTGGTTGGTAACATGACTGCTGTCAACAGTTCGGGATAAACAATTCTAAGAAAAGAAGGAGGCCTTTTCTTAGAATAGCACTGCTATATACTTGTGTTGTTAAAGTGAACCGGGATCATTGAGTGTAGGACAGAAGGCCAGTTAGTTGTGAATCAATGCCTGTGCCCCTCGTGTAGGTCCCAGTTCAGCTGGGATGCAGCCATGAGCTCCATCTTCATGTTACCTTTTGCCTACTAACAAACTGCTTTCATGAAAGTATCAAGAGCATGCCCTCCAACCATGCAGCTAAATACCATGATGCAACCATGAAAGCCAATACAGTAAAAACAAGAGATGAGACCATTACAGGGTGTGACTCAGTCTTGTGTTTTTTCCATGGAACCTCATAACTGCTGCCGTGGGCAATGCGTCGCAAACTGTGGTCTTATTCACTCACTCATGGACACAAATTGTGGTCACTCACTTATGGATGACCTGCGAGGGACACTTAGTAGATGTTTAGTAGGACGCGCTCACAAATTGTGGTCACTCACTCGCACACCCACGGACGCAAATTATGGTCACTCACTCATGGATGACCTGAGAGGGATGCTTTTAAAATTCCTCGGAATAATAATAATCTAACTAAAATGGAAGGAGTCTCCGTCCATCGATTTTCCCAGCAACTGTCCATCCGATCAACTTCACACTTAGCGGGTGCGCCGTGGGTCTGGACGGTTTCATGCTTGTTGTACCATGAGAGTTGTCACATTAGTAATGTAATTAGTTGGCAGAAGAGCCTTATAATAATGAGCTTCATAGCAGGCCTACTCACAGAGCATTGTCAAATTTCCCAGAGCTGTACTGATGCACATAGGAGGAATATGCCAGATCTTCATGAGCAGTGGCAACATGGATGTTCTTCCCCCCAAATACAGACTGTCGGATATCCAGGGCAGTCTGGCCATAGTCAGATAGGTCGCCAGACAAGACAGAAAACAAAGACTTTTATTCACAGTAAGTTAGGAAATAGATATTGAACAAGGTCTGAAAACAGATATTTAACAAGATTACAATACTTCTTTTATCATACTGGTTTTACACGATAAATGACATAACCACATATTTTTATTCATGACCAGACTTACCTGGTAAATGGCAACTGACTGGCATATGTTGTCTACATTTAGTAAGTAAAACCCATAATCTAGCAGTGTGTCAGAGTATTTCGGATGCTTGTGTCCAAAATGTTCTCTGTAAAACAAAACAATATCAAAGTCAGGGATGAAGAGGTCAAAGGAAGCGTTCGCCGATTTTGCAGACTTTCTCAGAAGTTAGCTGTTACCTTGCTAGAAATACTGCGTGTTTGATCAGCTGTTCTGCTTTTCGGAACTCCCTCTTTACCACACAAGCCTACAGTGGAAAGATAGGTACAGTCACTCTTCACAAACACTGTAAAATGTATACCTCACTATCTTAGGAACAAACTTCAGATAACAAAAGAAAAAAAGGCCAAGAGAATTCTTGACTATGATAAATAAATTGCTATGTCCCCCTTGAATCGATTAAAATATCCAAAATCAATGACAATGCACCAACAGCATGTCTACTACTACTACTTTCGGCTGCCCCCGTTAGGGGTATACACCAATAGCATGTCTATCATCTTGTAATATAATACCATAATCTAATTATGTTTGTGTGGCGTGTTACCTTGGAGGCTTGTCGGAGGACATCCACCACTACTTTAACAGGTAGCCCTGGTGTAATTTCTTTCATAGCCTCTATGCACCATCTATATGCCTGGGAGAAATGGCAAACATGAAGAAAATATATTATTTAAAATGAATTCAATATTTGTCAGTTTCTGCATGTAATATTTCTCATTAGAAATACATTTTCCCACCCAAATGTACTATACATTTCTCAATTAAATCTAAAGACTTTCAGAGTAAACCACGTTTGTTTATTTATATCCATCATCCATCCCTTATCCAAACCGCTTATCCTGCTCTCAGGGTCGTGGGGATGCTGGAGCCTATCCCACCGTCATTGGGCGGCAGGCGGGAAGACACCCTGGACAGGCCGCCAGGCCATCACAGGGCGTGTGCGCACACACCCACACCCAGACACACACATACATTCATACCTAGGGACAATTTAGTAAGCCCGATTCACTTGACCTACATGTCTTTACGATGACCCCCAAGGTTGGACTACCCCGGGGCTGTAACCCAGGGCCTTCTTGCTGTGAGGCAACCGCACTAACCACTGCGCCACCGTGCCGCCTGTTATTTAGATATATGTACTAAAAACAAAAGTTCAGTGACTTGCATTCAAGCCTACCTCATCATAATGGCTTTTGGCAAAGAGCAAGGCACAAAGCTCGCCATACAGTGCTGCCTTGTTGGCCTGGTGACCATGTTTGGCTAGTTTATCCATGTAGGACTGGGCCAGCTTGAAGGTCTCCTCCCCCAGGTGGTATTTACAGTTGCCATTGCGGACATGGAGCAGCCTGCAGAATTAAAGAGAGTTTATGCTAAGTTAGCTGTATTTTGACTAAACATGTACTGTGTTTTAGGCCGATGAACTGAGATGCTAGATTGAACACAACTAAAATAGCTTTGATTGTGTTTTTCCAGCAGCAGAAGTGGTTCTTTACAACAGGGATTCTCAAACTTTTCCATGCCAAGGCCCCCCAAATAGCATTAACTTCTGGCTGGGGCCTCCCTTTTGCAAGACGTCTTTAAAAACCCATTGACAATACTATGGCACATGTAAAAAAACAAAAAGACTTCTGAATATATTTCCTTACTTGTATTAATGCAGTCATTACATTTGTATTTCAGTTATTCCATGAGATTCAATATTTCTGTTTTCCATTATAAGCATTGTTTGTCAGTTTAGTTTAACAACATTGCACGTGTGTGTGTGTGTGTGTCTGCGACTGACGCTAGCATACTAGTGGGGGGGTGGGCTTATATATAACATAATATGTAACAGTTGTATATTATTTTAAATTATACAGGACAGGATGAGGTGGAAACAGATGATCCACTGTGGCGACCCTTAACGGGAGCAGCCAAAAGAAGAGGAAGATTTTATAATAATATACATATAATAATAATGATAATAGCAATAATATAATAATAATAATATAAATTAAGAATTTTTTTCCCCCCCAGCAGTTTTCCTCATCTTGCCTCCAATTTGCACAACTTTGAGAACCACTGACCACACACATGGAGAATTTCAGATTTTATAAATGAGAATAGGAAGCAACTTAGTGACAGCATTCACTGACCCCACTGCATCAGGCCCAGCACTCTGAGGACTACTCTGGAGTAAGAGTGAGTCAGGATTTTCGCACCATCTTTCATGAAGGCGTGGCAGAACTTGGCCCCCTTAGTTCTGAACAGTAAAATCTTCTCTAGAAACAGCTCCCCCCTCGCACCCATCGCTTTTTTTACAGCATGACAGATCCTTGTAGTCCAGTGATATGAGACTTATGAAACGCAGGTCAAGCAGTCTGTAGCTGATGTCAGGTTCTCTCAGTCCTTGCAGTGTCTCTCCTTTGACTCTCTTGAGGAACTCAAGCAAAATGCGGATGGCAGCTACAGCAGATAACATATCTGAGTCTTTCCTCATCTGGGTCCTGAAATACTCAACCAATTCGTCTACGTTCATCTTGAAAATGAAAATACTCCACACGGCTGGCTCAGCCTTTTCTCCAGCTAGAGCCAAAGTAAATACGGAATCAGAACACTTTGCCATTTCACCTCATGTACTTGCGCACATGAAATGAAACGAAATGCTGTTTCCCCCAGTCCACAGCAGTGCAGCATACAGACAAAAACACATTCAAGAACTACAAGAACACTACTACTACTACTACTACAATTACTACTACTACTACCAGCTGCTCCCGTTAGGGATCACCACAGCGGATCATCCGTTTCCATTTCTTCCTGTCTTCTGCATCTTCCTCTGTCACACCAGCCACCTGCATGTCCTCCCTCACCGCATCCATAAACCTCCTCTTTGGCCTTCCTCGTCTCCTCTTGCCTGGCAGCTCCATATTCAGCATCCTTCTCCCAATATACCCAGCATCTCTCCTCCACACATGTCCAAACCATCTCAATCTTGCCTCTCTTGCTTTGTCTCCAAACCGTCCAACTTGAGCGGTCCCTCTAATATACAAACCCCAGTTCCAATGAAGTCGGGACGTTGTGTAAAACGTGAATAAAAACAGAACACAATGATTTGCAAATCCTTTTCGACCTATATTCAATTGAATACACTACAAAGACAAGATATTTAATGTTCGAACTGATAAACTTTATTGTTTTTTGCAAATATTCACTCATTGTAAATTTGATGCCTGCAACACGTTCCAAAGAAGCTGGGACAGGGGCAACAAAAGACTGGCAAAGTTTAGGAATGCTCAAAAAACACCTGTCTGGAACATTCCACAGGTGAACAGGTTAACTGGAAACAGGGGAGTGTCATGATTGGGTATTAAAGGAGCATCCCTGAAAGGCTCAGTAGTTCACAAGCAAGGATGGGGCGAGGGTCACCACTTTGTGAACAACTGTGTGAGCAAATAGTCCAACAGTTTAAGAACAACGTTTCTCAACGTACAACTGCAAGGAATTTAGGGATTTCCTCATCTCCAGTCCATAATATCATCACAAGATTCAGAGAATCCGGAGAAATCTCTGCACATAAGCGGCAAGGCCGAAAACCAACATTGAATGCCCGTGACCTTCGACCCCTCAGGCGGCACTGCACTAAAAACCGACATCATTGTGTAAAGGATATGACCACGTGGGCTCAGGAGCACTTGGGAAAACCATCGTCAGTTAACACGGTTCGTCGCTACATCTACAAGTGCAAGTTAAAACTCTACCATGCAAAGCCAAAGCCAGATATCAACACCACCCAGAAACACCGCCCGCCGGCTTCTCTGGGCCCGAGCTCCTCTGAGATGGGCTGACCCAAAGTAGAAAAGTGTGCTGTGGTCTGACGAGTCCACATTTCAAATTGTTTCTGGAAATCATGGACGTCGTGTTCTCCGGGCTAAAGAGGAAAAGGACCATCCAGATTGTTCTCAGCACAAAGCTCAAAAGCCAGCATCTGTGATGGTATGGGGGGGTGTTAGTGCCCATGGCATCATGGGTAACTTGCACATCTGTGAAGGCACCATTAATGCTGAAGGTACATACAGATTTGGAGCTACATATGCTGCCATCCAAGCGACATCTTTTTCAGGGACGTCCCAGCTTTTTTCAGCAAGACAATGCCAAGCCACATTCTGCACGTGTTACAACAGTGTGGCTTCATAGTGAAAGGGTGCGGGTACTAGACTGGCCTGCCTGCAGTCCAGACCTGTCTCCCATTGAAAATGTGTGGGGCATTATGAAGCACAAAATACGACAACGGAGACCCCGGACTGTTGAGCAACTGAAGTCGTACATCAAGCAAGACTGGGTCAGAATTCCACCTACAAAGCTTCAACAAGTAGTGTCCTCAGTTCCCAAACGCTTATTGAGTGTTGTTAAAAGGAAAGGTGATGTAACACAGTGGTGAACATGCCCCTGTCCCAGCTTTTTGGAACGTGTTGCAGGCATCAAATTCAAAATGAGTGAATATTTACAAAAAAAACAAACAAAAAAACAAAGTTTATCAGTTTGAACAGTTTGAAAAAAGTGTATCACACGTGCGTGCACGCGCATATGCATGCGCTCATTAGCTTGTCACACACCTTGAAACCGGGACAATCCCGGACAAACTGGGATGTCTGGTCACCCTAACAAGTTAGGAATTTTGCCAGGACACCAGGGGACCCCATACATTTTGTGATAAGTGCCATGGGATCTTTAATGACCACAGTGAGTCAGGACCTCGGTTTTAATGTCACATTCGAAGGACGGCATCTCCAACAGCACAGTGTCCCTGTCACTGCACTGGGATTTTTTGATGCATTTATTATTATTATTATTATTAGGGCCAGAGGGAAGACTGTCCCCTACTGGCCCACCAACACCACTTCCAGCAGCAACTCAGTTTTCCTGGGAAGTTTCCCATCCAAGTACTAGCCAGGCCCACATCTGCTTAGCTTCCATCATTCATTCCGCAGAGCCAGGGTACATATTGGTATGGCTGCCGGCGATAGAAGTCTGATAGAAAAGTTGAATAGTTTGAAAAAAATTGTACAGTAAGTAACACTGAAATTGTTTTTCATCCAAGTTTAAACTGAATACCAAGATATTAAAATTCAGACAATGAAAAACATTTCAGTTTTTGAAAAGAAAAAAAAAGAATCAACTACTGGCCACATAATTCAATTCCAAGAGAAAAACAATTTCAATGCTCATTATTATATTCAATAATCTAGTGCAAATTTCAACCCGTAGAAATCTTTGACAAATCTTAATTGCCATCTTTCAATAACGCTGGTGTGTTTGTTTGGCTGTTCACATCACAGCTGGCTCAAATGCTCTCTCAGGAGGCTTTCACATCAGGGATCCGGGCCTGGATCAGAATACACTTGACCCCAAAATCCAATTCATTTGATTAGTGTGAACTCTGTGTACTGTACCCGGCCACGGGTCCACTTGAAAAGGTGGTCTCGAGTACGGTTCATGTGTACTCGGGTACGGTTTGCATCAGGTGTGAAAACTACTGTACCAAAACACAGAAGTGGACTACCATGTGACGTCATAACTATTCAACTGTTCTGTTCAAACATGGCCTCTTCCAAAATCTGTGCATGCGCACAACACGTGTCAATCTCATCCTCTGAACTGCACGGCCATAGCTGATAAAGTAGGAAGGCAGGTGAGAGGGTTGTATAGTGAGAAGATTGACTCCATTGTATGCTTTTTCTACACTGGAGCGACAACATAAACAAATGTCGCGTAGTCGATGATGCAAGTGTACGCTTCTTCGGGTTTAGCAGATCGCAAACCAACTAGGTGCATACAGCGACCTACTGTATCTGAGTGTGTAATAATAATAATAATAATAATACATTTTATTTGTGGTCGCCTTTCAGAGCACTCAAGGACAATTACAGAACACAGTTCTGTAGCTGTAGCCTTGGGTAACAGCTAATGGGGATCTAAATAAACATAAACATCCATCCATCCATCCATTATCCGAACCGCTTATCCTGCTCTTAGGGTCGTGGGATTCTGGAGCCTATCCCAGCAGTCATTGGGCGGCAGGCGGGAGACACCCTGGACAGGCCGCCAGACCATCTCACAGGACCGACACACATACACACACATTCATACCTAGGAACAATTTAATATGGCCGATTCACCTGACCTACATGTCTTTGAACTGTGGGAGGAAACTGGAGCACCCAGAGGAAACCCACGCAGACACAAGGAGAACATGCAAACTCCACACAGAGGACAACCCGGGATGACCCCCAAGTTTGGACTACCCCGGGGCTCGAACCCAGAACCTTCTTGCTGTGAGGTGCCTGCGCTAACCACTGCGCCGCTAAACATAAACAGTAAAAAACAAGCAGCACTGTATCACACAGCATAACATTAAAACAAAGCAGGGTAGACAATAGAAAGTTAACACAACAGGTAAGTATAAAATAAACATCTGCACAAAACTGAAAGAAGCGTGGATCAGACTGAATATGCCAGTTTGAAAAGGTGCATTTTGAGATGGGATGTGAAGGCTGAAAGAGAGCCAATGTTGTGAATGTCTTGTGGGAGAGAGTTCCATAGGCAGGGGGCAGAATGACTGAAGGCTGTAGACCCCATAGTAGTCAAGCGGGCCAATGGTGTAGTGAGGTGGAGAGCAGAGGAGTTCAGGAGGGTGTGTGGATATGAAGGAGTTCGGAAAGATAAGAAGGAGCTAGGTTATTAAGGGCCTTAAAGGTGAGGAGCAGGATCTTGAAGTCAATACGGTATTTAACAGGGAGCCAGTGGAGTTGCTGAAGATCAGGAGTGATATGATCTATGGAAGGAGTTCTGGTAATGATACGGGCAGCTGGATTCTGGACCAACTGAAGTTTATGAAGACACTTGAGGGTAAGACCAAAGAAGATAGAATTGCAGTAGTAAGTGATGGGCGAAGACAATTAATACTGCATAGGTGGAAGTATGCAGACCGAGTAACATTGTTGATGTGAGCTTCAAAAGATAATGTGCTGTCCAGGATGACACCCAGACTCTTAACCTGAGGCGCAAGTAGATATGCAAGTGTGCTCGGGTACGGAACAAAATTACTAAAGTGAAAGCTGAGCGGCGGGGAGTGGAGAGGGCAATTGTACTCAGGCATGGTACAAAGCAATCATACCTAATATGAAAACGCCCTCAGTAGCTATGAGAATATTGGAAATGAACAAATGAAATAATGTAAAGGTCTTGATATTCCCTGTTCATCATCTGATTGCAATGTTCAAGGGGGAAAAAAACAGCTAAATGTGGTCAATTGTCTCTAGTAAAATGTGGGCATTTTTTGCAGACTTCATAGACAGGAACAAATTCTTCAGACTGACCTGACACAGCATTCGACAGCACGATACCAATGCAGGACCTCATTGTGGAGAGTGCAGAGCTGCAGGCATGACAGAAACACCTTTTCTGCATCTCCATACCAGCCCGCATCAGACAGGAAGCCACCTAGTATGCAAACATCAGATTATTTCGGCTAACTAAAAAAAAAAAAAAAAAAAATCCAAACATGTAAAAAACATTTTTTTTTTAAAAATCAAAGCTTATGAAGCAATTTTAAGTTTATTTTTAATAGAACGCACTCAAATATCATTATACTTGTTTTAGTGATTGCAGAGATTACCATTATTTCCCTCAGCCATTTACCTAGCACAAAGCCAAACTGGATGGCCTTCTCTTTGACATGGGCATCAGATTCTGAAATGTAGGAGCAACGCCGGCTGAAGGAGTTGGCCAAAACTGAAGCCACTTTCACCCCATGATCCATCAGGGCCTGGAAGCAGTGGTGCAGGAGGTGTCTAAAGTGAAGAGAATATGGTAATGGTCAGGCTAAACAGAGAATCCACGCCACTGAAATGCAAACCTAATCAATTACATCATGGTGGTAACACCACACTACTCAACTATACAGAGTTATAACCACAGGGCAACTAACTAATGCTAGTCTGCCTGTGATCAAAACACTCAATCCTATTAATAAAAAAAATCCTCAAATTGAAGGTAAAGCTATAAGTTGGAGACTTTGGACATATTAATTTCAAGGGCTGTCACACCACAATCAACAGTGATATCACCACAGCTTGCATTTTTGCCTGTGGTATGGATACATTTGCAATGGTTTATACATAAAAGTTGAACAACCGGTCCATAGGATTTAGCCTACTAGAGGCAAGATGATCATGATTATCATGAACGCGCAAGCCACTGGATCATAAAATCTTCAATTCTATACTTGATGGTTTCTTAATCACTATATTAATATTTTTTTGGCCCTGTGATGGACTGGCGGCCTGTCCAGGGTGTCACCCTGCCTGCCGCCCAATGACTGCCGGGATAGGCTCCAGCATCCCCGAGTCGCAGGATAAGTGGTTCAGATAATGGATGGATATTTCAATATTTCTAAGAAATAGTATAAACTTAAGAGACTTTAAATTCCATTTTGCATACCAAATATGGGCTCTTAAAAAAGCCATCGATCTAGGCTAAAGGCCACAACACACTCTGCTGATCACATTACTGAAAAGGCATCAACAACGCACTTTAGCGTACTAAACAGCAGTGGCAAGAGACAAACCTTTAACTCTTGTCATTGCATACTGACAGTCTTTTGCTCTTCCAGAAAATGAGATTGACCAAATCTGTTGATTTGAACTATCTTGTCCACCTATCAGCAGCGAGCAGAGGCATTCAGGGCCTCTTTAGGATTACATTTTGCCAACAATGTTGGTGGTTTCACAGGAGGCTCAACCCCATTGTGTTCTCACCTTTTGTCTGAGGCGCGTAGGACTTTAGCAAAGACCTCCAGCTCACAGAACTCTCCTCCCAGCTGGCAGAGACGGCCCTGCTGGTAAAGCTGAAAGAGAAAGGAGGGGGTGGGGGGCTTAAGTTTAGAATGGGGACTCCCTTTGTCTTATAGAACAATACGGTTGACTTGTCTTCTCCAGTTACATTTTGCAGGTAGCATTCCTTTATTGATTGTAAAATTTTGCTAGACTACAAAAGTTATCTAAATGCTATTTGCTATAAAAGGAATTCCGTTTTGTTTAAGCATTAGCTTGGTTGCTATTATTGAAAAGATTTGCCCTGCGGTTCAAAGGCCTACAGATTTTGTTATGTAAGATTTACCTCAGACTTTACAGACTACAATTTCGGTTCATTTGCGGTACTGTGTAACATTCGGCTCTAGCAGTGTTTTGTTTTCAGGTCGACCGAATGCAAGGCCAGATACACTTCTTAACAATAACGTAAACAAGAAAACACTCAAGCCAAAAATAAATAAATAAATGAGTCCAAGCCGCAATCTAATTGTTAAAAAGTATAGGGCAGTGATCATCTCTTAAAGTGTTTTTAGCTCCACAATGAACATAGTTCATGCTTAACAGAAAAAGTTGAAAAAGTTTCACAATAAATGGTTTTACAACTAAAAAAACAAAACATAGCTAACATCTTGAAACATCTGAAATCGTGTAAAATATACAATAAAAATGGACTATGAGTGACAAGTTAATTATGAATTAGTTTGAAATGGGGGCTTCAGCAGATGCTGGGACATTCAGATGATCAAACAAAGCAATCTGCTGATGTCTGGCAGGTCATCAAAATGTGCTGAGCTGCAAGTTGGTATTTTCACTGCCTCTACATGTGCCTTTTCGGCAGATGCTGCATAATGTTCTGAGTTTTATCTTTCTCTCTCTCAGCTGCGTGTTTGTTAAGTTTTCAGGGATTTCTGAGTACTTCCAACTACCATATGCTTTAAGCATATCAAAATCCAGTACAGTTTTATGCAAAAACTTGGGGCCCCCCATTCAAAGCTGCGCGTTTTGCTAAATCTCTTGAGAAGAATTAACACAACCTCTAAGATTCAAAGTAAAGCAGGACATATTACTGCTTATTTTAAAGCACGCGTGCCATTTATTTAATGGATTTAACAGACTGAGGGAAAAAAAATGAAATGGTAAACGTGCAAAAGTTTAGGCACTTTGTCAGTAAGATAAACATCTTTTGCAGAAATCACAGCTTGCTATAGCCAGTTTATAGTCTATTATTTCCAACATGACTCTTAGTTCACGAATATTATTAGGTCGTCTCGTATGCACTGCATCTCTAAGATCTCCCTAAAGAGTTTCAATAATATTTATGTCTGGGAACAGTGACAGCCATTCCAATCCTATTTTTTTGCTCCTGTATATGTGTACACAGTTGAGTCAGAGGTACATATTCTATCACTCTACTGCTGAAATATCCAATCTCTATTCAGGTTTAATACCATCATTACATATGGGCATTCACTGATTATCACGCTGACTCCATCCTTCCATCCACCTGCATATTTCCTTTGCCACTGGCTGCTGCCCAACCACACATTTATAATAGACTACCCCAGTGGTTACCCCAGTAGTACGGAGATCTTTTCTTAAAATGTTTCACCTGTTTTTCTCCAATTGCATCTAGGGGTTTGAGGTCAAAAATAGCTATTTTTAACTCATCAGTCAACATAACTGTTTCAAAAAGATTTGCTTTGTCTTGGTCCTGTAGATCAGGGGTGGCTAACCATGTGCCATGGAGAGCCATGTATATGCAGGTTTTCATTCCAGCTGGACTCCACACCATCTGATTTCACTGATTAGCAACCCTTCGACCAAAGAGGAAGAATGAATCAGTGAAATCGGCTGGTGTGGAGTCCGGCTGGAATGAAAACCTGCATCCACATGGTCTCCATGGCACATGGTTAGCCATCCCTGATCTAGATCTTGCCTCGACTAAAACAGTTCCTTTTAACTTCAGTTTCTTAATGATGTATCTGACTGAACAAGTTAAAAGCTGAAAGTGTTTGACACCTTTTTATAGCCTTTGCCAACTGACATTTGATTATGTTTATTCTGAAGTTCTCAATCGGCAGCATAGAGAGGAGACCAGGTTTGTTGCAGGTAAGCACAACATCCTGAGAGGTTAGAAGGCTGAGTATTTTTCATCTTCTGCAGGTTCTTCACTTATTCATATTTTTTTAAAGATGTGATTTCTGACCAAGTGTTGTACCAAGTTACAGGGTGCCTAAACCTTTTTACATGCCACATTTACACTTCTATTTCTTTAATCTTGTAAATTTAGCAAATAAATAGTAATAATGCATCCAGTTATGCAGGAATATGCCATTTTTAATTTGTATATTTCAGAGATTGACTTCATTTCACCGTAACATTAAGGAAAATATGCAGTTTGACCAGGGGTTCCAAAATGTTTGCATACAACTGTATATTCTTTTATAGTTTATTGTATTTACTGCATTACAGCAGCCAAGGACAGCCTTAAAACTGCGGGTTAGGTGGAGTCCATGCATGTTCAAAGTTTTTCATGTTGTCAACAGATCTGGACTGTGGGGTTGGGTAGGTCGGGCAGCAAGACAGAAGTCACTTCTCACCAATGTGAACATAGTTGTGTCTTGGTTATAAAAAGTGTCTTTCAAAATCATGTGGTAAAATGTTTTATGGTATAATACAGTCACAACAGAACTTTTTAGTTTCAAAAGACATCTGGGCAAACACAGCCCACTACTCAAAGAACACAGTAGATTCCATTAAGCCTGACTATGACAGCAATCAAGGCTGACAATTCACCAAACAGGACCTTTTGATGCTTTCCCTTATTCATGTAGACCAGCAGCCAGATGCGCAAAACTTTGTGTGTACTTGTCATTATGCATGCTCAGTTATCCAGGTAAGAAAATCAAAGAAAGTTGAATCAGTTCATTTGGACATGTTTGTTGACATACGTTTCATCACTCATCCAAGTGACCTCTTCACTGACTGCAGGTGTCCCCACCCTCATAAACAATGCAGTGGCATAACCACCCAAAACAACAATCGGTTTCATATGCAAACTGCCATGACCATTAACTAGTTTCAATGGCCATGTGTACTATTCACAGAGGATTTGGGAATGTTTGCAATCACAGCATTGTAAAATGGTGACAGATGTACACTCCCAATGCCCCCCCCCCCTCGGTTCAGGGATGGTCATTCCCTCTTCGTCTCCCTCTTGCCATCTATGTGAAGAGGGAACGACCATCCCTGAACTGAAGGGGAGGGGGGCTTAAGAGTACATCTGTTGCCATCTTACAACGCTGTGACAACACAGAAAAAATTCTGACTGGATAAAAGTATATTAATTTAGACAAAGCACAAGTGTTACACTGAACAGCAGGTGCAGCCATAGGGATGATTATAGACTTAAGAAAATGAATGATGTGGAACTTGAAACATAGAAAAATTATAAATGCCACAAAGGTGGAGCTCTTTGCATCATGCAAACTCTGAGCCAGCGCAGAAGCTCTGTATAGGCAGTTCTGGCACCCCAAAGCCCACCTATAGCACCGGATATAGGCAGTGATACTTAATCATGGGCCATGGAGGGCTATTTGTATGTAGGATTTTCATTTCAACATAACACTTCACCAGAAAATTTCACTTATTAGCCTAGTCCTCCCCTGTCTGGTTGAAGATGTGTTAATCAATGAAATCAGGTGGTGTAGTGCACACACGGCCCTTTATAACACATGATTGAGTATCACTGGCGTAAGGGAACCTGATTTATTTTTCATTTCAACAAATTATGCCATCCTACACCATGGGCATGATCTGGATCAAAGTGGATGGAGGTGCTATATCTGACCTGTCTGCAAGTTCTCTGGAAAACAAATCTCAACAGAAGAAACCAAAGAGTGGTGAAAACCCTCTGGATGGACTGGGATGGCATGGTTTCTCTGCAAGAGCCATGTCAACACTGGGTCCAATTTGGTAAACAGTGTCAAAAGCACGGCATTCAGAAATCGACAGTAGCACATTAGCCGTTCATCATCATCTTAATAGACTTTATTGGGGAGCTTTAATAATATCTTTACAGCTTACGGCAGACAGTATAAGATACCTATTCATGAGGGCAATATTCCAATTTCCCAATTGTGTTTGCGTTGGGTGAAAAACTTGTTTACTCAGGCTGGAACCTGAACCTAACTGACAGAATAGTTGTTGTTATGCTCTCTCTCTCTCGCTCAGTATTTATTTTTTCAAACTCAAACACTGTGTCCCCATACAAGCCTACAGTCAATGAATAAAACTCGACATTAAAGTCCCCCAATTCTGATTGCCATAGGTTCTTTTTCACCAAACGAGTATATCAAGGCTGGACCCCGAGATGCATACAGGTACACATATTCCCCCGGGCTGTGCTGGAGTTTCAGAAATGTTGAGTTTCGCATGGAAAACGGTGCAGGTTAAACGCTTCTGTGTGTACGTAGCAGGACAGTATTTGGCCCCAGATCTGAACAGCGGTCTGTATCCTGGATTTGACACACGGGGCAGCCGCCATAACCACGGGTCATCAAACAGGTGAAACTAGGTCACTGTAATCGTCGGTCCCCAGATAGTTCGGGAACGTGTCGGCGAGGGTGGGAACGTGTCAGCGAGGGCGTACACAAGACGTGTCTGTCGGGGGGGGGGGGGGTCGCCTCGGCTGTGTCCCCGGTCCGGATCCCAGTCGGCGATGTCAGACCATCGATTACTCACCGAACCCATCGCAGCTCCAAGCCCCCCCCCCCGAACCCTCCGCCGTCTCCACCACTAACCGTTACATAAGGGGTCCGCGCGAGCGCCTTTAACGGACAGACGTCAGAAACGTGGCCGAACGGAACACCCGAGGTTCTGTTTGCTCGGACGGTTTAACAAACTAAACGTTACTTGGGAATCTGGGGACGTGACCCGTCAGCGTCGTCGGTCAACCCGGTTATGAACCCCTGAGCCTGGCTAGCTTAGCTTAGCTTAGCTTAGCATCCGATCTTCCAGCGTCCCTGTGTGACGGACGCCGTCTTCAGCACAGCCGACCTCGGGCCGTGGTGTGGCTGGACGTGCGGGGCTGGACACTCACCTTGTAGTAGACGTCGAACTGTATGTTCTCCGGCAGCGAGCGAATGTCCCTCCTCGCCCTGCTGTAGTTGTCCACCACGGCCGAGATAGCGGTGTTGTACAGCGTCTCCGGGATCCACTCCAGCTCTACCGCCGCCATGTTGTTTCCCCTCTCCAAAGCCCCGCAGCGACAGCCCCCCTCCGACTCTCACCACATTCGCTGCCTTAACGCGAATAAAGCTCCTCTTCCGCGACGCCGCACACACTACACGGTCAGTGTTGCGAGTGTGGACGGCTTCCCTTCCCCCCGGATTTCAGCAAGCTGGCAACGTAGCGATCGACTCACATCTTTCTCCCTCATCGCCGTTCCTCCGTCATCCCGAACGGCTCCGATTAGACGCAGCAGATATCGCGAGAGAAACAGGCAACTGTCAAGCGGAGCCCCCCAAAAGGCCACCACCTTCTGGGGTTATCGATCCCTCTCACTGGAGGACAGGTCACCGGGGCAGAAATAAAGAACACACAGGGGCAAAACTGCTCCCATCTCATTTATTTCAGCGTTTGTTTTTCCGAGGGATTCTCGGTCATTACCATGACGGCAGACGGTCAGTGAGCCCTGCTAGATGTGTTGGGCCACTGACTCCCGTTTGATGAGATTTTATCAAGATTTCTCTTGTCACACATGATGCACTACAAAATAACACTGATATGAGCAAATAAAAAAGGAAAATCGTATATATTCTCCCAGTGTACTAAGCCAATCCAGTCTAGTCTTTTTTTCTCAGCCTTTACTACATTTTTACAATTACTTGCCTATTTTGTTTGCATCTTGCACAGCCGATGGAAGTCAGCTAGTGACACTTGTTGGTGTTCAAGAGAAAGCGAGAGAGCGAGACACAGACAGACGGGGGGGGGCAGACAGAGACAGGCAGACGGGGGGGGCAGACAGAGACAGACAGAGACAGACAGACAGACCCAGACAGACAGACAGACAGACAGACAGACAGACATAGACAGATAGACAGACAGACGGGGGGGGGCAGACAGAGACAGACAGACGGGGGGGGGGCAGACAGAGACAGACAGACGGGGGGGCGGGGGCAGATAGAGACAGACAGACAGACGGGGGGCAGACAGGCGGGGGGGCAGACAGAGACAGACAGACAGACGGGGGGGCAGACAGAGACAGACAGACGGGGGGGCAGACAGAGACAGACAGACAGACAGAGACAGACGGGGGGGGGCAGACAGAGACAGGCAGACGGGGGGGCAGACAGAGACAGACAGACGGGGGGGCAGACAGACAGACGGGGGGGGCAGACAGAGACAGACAGACAGACGGGGGGGCAGACAGAGACAGACAGACAGACAGACAGACAGACAGACACACAGAGACAGACAGACAGACGGGGGGGGGCAGACAGAGACAGACAGAGACAGACAGACAGACACACAGAGACAGACAGACAGACGGGGGGCAGACAGAGACAGACAGACAGACAGAGACAGACGGGGGGGGGCAGACAGAGACAGACACACAGACACACAGACACACAGACACACAGAGACAGACAGACAGACGGGGGGGCAGACAGAGACAGACAGACAGACGGGGGGGCAGACAGACAGACAGACGGGGGGCAGACAGGCGGGGGGGCAGACAGAGACAGACAGACAGACGGGGGGGCAGACAGAGACAGACAGACGGGGGGGCAGACAGAGACAGACAGACAGACAGAGACAGACGGGGGGGGCAGACAGAGACAGGCAGACGGGGGGGCAGACAGAGACAGACAGACGGGGGGGCAGACAGAGACAGACAGACGGGGGGCAGACAGAGACAGACAGACAGACAGAGACAGACGGGGGGGGGGGCAGACAGAGACAGACACACAGACACACAGACACACAGAGACAGACAGACAGACGGGGGGGCAGACAGAGACAGACAGACAGACAGAGACAGACGGGGGGGCAGACAGAGACAGACAGACGGGGGCAGACAGAGAGACAGACAGAGAGACAGACAGACAGAGACACACAGACAGACAGACAGACGGGGGGGGCAGACAGAGACAGACAGACAGACAGAGGGGGACAGACAGACAGAGGGGGACAGACAGACAGACAGACAGAGGGGGGCAGACAGAGACACACGTTCCCCTGCTACACGTTGTTGCTGCTCTGTTTGATGACAGTATATTGGTTTGGTTTGGTACTATCTTTCTTTGCTGTGCTGTGTGTTTGTTTTCAATAATGTTTTCCAGTTAATGTTGAGCTTTTTCAATGCTTATTCCCATGCTTTGGCAATATGTACGGTGTTACATCATGCCAACAAAGCCAACTGAATTTGAATTTGAATTTGAACTGAAAGAGAGACCAAAAAGCAAGGCAGACAGTGCAAATATTAAAATCATTACGCGGATTGACAAGAGCATACTGGATCGGTCGAGGCCCGGCTTCACAACGACCACCATCGGTGCTGTGCCCTCACAGGGTACCCATGGAAACTATCAAATCCGCTGTGGTGACCCCTGGGAAACAGGGAACAAGCCGAAAGAAGAAGACAGTGCAAATATTGGGTTTTGTGCAGTGAGTGGACTCGGTCAACAAGTCGGGATGTTTGATGGCTTATATTTCATATAAAAAAGACTTTCCCTTTTGCTTCTGTGCTCAGCCACACACAAACAACTTGGAAACTTGGAGCAATCTGTACATCGGGTACATAAATCCCTCAGTCCGTCCTACTCATGCGGTGATTCAGCAGCCCAGGCGACAGCTCACATGCGTGATCAGTGTTACATTGGTAGAATGATTGTTTATTGATAGCTTAGAGTAACATGACCCCACAGTATCAGTGTGCCCCACCCCTTTCTCTCCTTTAAAAACGCACAGAAAGAAGATCTTTTGGGGGGAGTCTGTGCAAGTTGCACACGAGTGATTGGTTGGTATCAGACTCTGATTAGAGGGGGTGGTGACACACACACACACACACACACACACACACACACACACACACACACAAATCAAAGAAGGTTGAATCAGTTCATCTGGACACAGCGTTTATTGAGAGAAAGGTTTCATCATCATCTAAGTGACCTCTTCAGTCTCACCTGACTGCAGGTACCCCACCCTTATAACCAACACAGTGGCATAACAGTCATATAACGTAACTTTGCTAAAATCCAATCTATCCTACCAATCGCTGGCGTCAATACCTTTATTTCTGTAATTGTTTTGTCCAGACTTAACTACTGCAATGTCCTTTTCTCTGGGTTTCCACATTCTAGCATAGAGAACCCCCAGATGACCCTGAAAGCCACTGAAAAACTCTAGAATCAAACTAGAAAGGGGGACCACAATAAACTCAGAGCCTTCCTTCATTGAATCCCCAACCATGCTAGATCCTACTTTAATGGTGGTGCTGGATGGCCTGGTGGCCTGTCCAGGGTGTCTCTCTGCCTGCCACCCAATGACTGCTGGGATGTAGGCTCCAGCATCCCCGCGACCTGGAGAGCAGGGATGGCGGTTTGGATGATGGATGGATTACTGTTGGTTGTGTACATATTGTGTAACATTGCACTGCTAACATGCATCCTTGCCCTTTGCAGCCAAGTGACCTTTAATGTGGGGTGAATTTCACCTTTATCCCTCTACTTCCATCCTTTCAGTCACAGCTAGTTGTTTCGATCCTTCTCAAGACACAGTTGTACACCGAAGATCAACCGGTGATATCTGTCTGCTGCCATGTCCGAGGAATATGTACTGTTATGTGTCATCAGTGCATGGTTTGGGGTCTAGAAAAGTAGGAAATTGGGTTTGTTTCCATTGCAATTTGATTTAAGGTTGTATTAGTATTGCATTACATATATGTTTTTTCATTATTTGTTTGTAATTTTGGTGTTGCGTTGCACGTTGTCCCTCTTGGGAGAGAGATCCCTCCTCTGCTGCTCTCCCTGAGGTTTCCTCCTATTTCTTTCTCCCTGTTAAGGTTTTTTTAGGGAGTTCCTTGTCCGGCGAGAGGGTCTAAGGACAGACAGGATGTTGTGTTGCTGTCAAGCCCCTTGAGGCAAACTTATAATTTGTGATATTGGGCTATACAAATAACACCGACTTGACGATTCCTCTGGGTGGGACGTTATTTGTTCTTTAACCCCGTGGTAATAAACGTATGCATAAACACACACACACACACACACACACACACACACACACACACACACACACACACACACACACACACACACAATCTCCCAGGAAGTCCGTTTACGTACATAGAGGCTGCAGCTCTGACGTCAGCGCGTTGGGGCATGCCTACTAGACTTAACGTAAACAAAGGCCGGACGCAACAACACAGCAAAGTAAAGTTAACTACTTAAGTTGCTATTTTAGGTGGTGGCCATACCGGAGGAGAGCCCGCAGGAACACCCCGCTCGGTCAGCCATGGAGAACGAATTGTTGATTCGAGTGAGCGTGTTCGCCGACCAAGGAGGAAGGAAGTACATGGAGGATGTCACCGATGTCGTAGTGGAGCCCGAGCCGGGGGAAGAGGCGCCCGGGACGGACGGCTGGAAAGACGGCGGAGGCGGCGCCGCTCAGCCCGGCTCTGCCGCCGCCGGAAGCGCTCAGCCCGGCTCTGCCGCCACCGGCTCTGGCGCCGCTCAACCCGGCTCTGCCGCCGGCGGAGGCGCTCAGCCCGGCTCTGGCGCCACCGGCGGCGGCGGCCCGCCTGCAGAAGTGTCGGATCCTCCGCTGCTGGCGGCTACATCCGCGCACCTCACGCCGAGCGACGGCCGGCCCACGGCGGCTGCAGCGTCCCTCCCGGAGGAGGGCACCCGGTCGCTGGCTCGGTGCGCCGCGGAGACCGGAAGCCGTCCCCGCCGCTCGGTGGCTTTCTTCGCCGTGTTCGACGGCCACGGGGGGCGTGAGGCGGCTCAGTTTGCGCGGCTCTGGCTGTGGGAGTTCATCAAGAAGCAGCGCGGGTTCTGGTCCCGGTGCGACGCGGACGTGTGTTCGGCCATACGGAAAGGATTCGTCGCCTGTCATCACGCCATGTGGAAGAAGTTACGTAAGTTGGAGGCAACACATACCTGGCCGTTAATATTGGCTACCACAGGTTGCACCGTTCAGTACGTGTACAGCTTCTTTTCTTTTGTTGTGTTTTGTTGTGTTTTGTTGTTTTACCCGTTTTCATGCACACTGCAGATTTATATGCAAGGCTGCCAAATGTCTCTCGTGACTGTGGACAAATCAAGCCTGCAGTCACACAACTGTCCGGTGTCGACGTTTGTGCTACAAATCCCAGCAACCCAGGGTGTCCCAGTTGGCCAACACGCACATTCATCTGGATTTGAAGGCATGTCACATAAAGCCACGACAGCGCCTTGTTTTTGAATCAAAGACCTGCAGCATGAAGTGACCAGCATGTATGTACTGGTGCTGGCTGCATCGCATGCCACCCGTCCTACCTAAATGTAGGCTTGGTTAGTTAGTTACCCCCCCCCCCCCACTGTCTCTTAAGAAGGACACAAGATAACCAACACGGCGGCCGTCTCTCCGCGTTCTGTAGGATGAGCGGTGCATGCCGGGGCATGTCACCGCCATGCGCTTGCAGCTGATAGGAGAGCGATAACAATGGCTGTGGTGTTTTAAACGCGCCTGCCTCACGCCGCGAGACTGCCTGCGTCTGATTGGCCCGTTTGATAGTTTTGACTGGTCACGAGTTCAAGGCGTGAACGAGGCGATGAGAGTCAGCGCCTCCGAGTCTGAGGCCATGGTTCTCTACCGCATAATGGTGGATCGCTCCCTCCGGGTTGGGGACGGGTTGCTGCCTCAAGTGAAGCAGTTCAAGTATCTCGGGATCTTGTTCCCCAGTGAGGGTAGGATGGAGCGGGAGATTGACAGGCGGATTGGTGCAGCATCAACAGTAATGCGGATGTTGTACCGGACCGTTGTGGTGAAGAGGGAGCTGAGCCGGGAGACAAAGCTCTCAGTGTACCAGTCAGTCTTGGTTCCAACCCTCCCCTATGGTCATGAGCTTTGGGTAGTGACCGAAAGGGCGAGATCGCGGATACAAGTGGCTGAGATGAGTTTCCTCTGTAGGGTGTCTGGGCTCAGCCCTAGAGATAGGGTGAGGAGCTCGGAGTAGAGCCGCTGCTCCTTCACGTCGAAAGGAGACAGTTGAGGTGGTTCGGGCATCTGATTAGGATGCCTCCTGGGCGCCTTCCTTTGGAGGTTTACCGGGCATGGCCAACTGGGAGGAGACCCCGGGGTAGACCCAGAACTCGCTGGAGGGACTACATGTCCAGATTGGCCTGGGAACACCTTGGGATCCCCCAGGAGGAGCTGGAGGGCGTTGCTGGGGAGAGGAAGGTCTGGAGTGTCCTACTTAGCTTGCTGCCACCGCGACCCGACCCCGGAGGAGCGGCTGAAGATGAATGCATGAATGAGTTCAAGGCTACGTTTACACCACAACGGTCTTGCTAAAAACGTAAAAGTTTTTCATTTGCGTTTTAGAATAGTGCCGCGTTCAGACGACGTCGTTTTGAATACGATCCGCATGCACACGGATCCGCAGAAAGCCACAGAAAGCGCTGCAGTGTGCATGCCACGCCAGTAGATGGCGGTGAAACTTTGTAGTAGACAGACTTTCCGGTGGACCCCGACAACACCACGCGCGTGCGCACAAACGCATTCTTGTCAGCGCCGGTGAGTCATCCAACAGACGATGGCGGGTGTACGCTGGAAGACAGATAATGTCGTCCGAACGAACGGCCAAAACGCAGCAACACTTTACCCTTTTATGTTGAGGACGTTGCCGTGGGAAACGGCCCTTAAGAGCCCCTAAAAGGCCCTTAAGAGACAACACTAACAATGGCGGATTACCGAGCGGCGTTTGTGCCGTTATCTCTGCGAAGTTTCAGCGCCACCTACTGGTCTGGCGTACACACTACAGCGCGTTCTGCGGCTTTCTGCGGATCGTATTGTAAACGGCGTCGTGTGGCACTGTTAAAACGCGAAGGGAGCCTTGTCGGTGTTTAGCAGGGCCGCTGTGGTATAAACGGAGCGGCGACCATGGCTGGGATCTTTTCAAAGCGCCTGCCTCACCTTGCAAGAATCTGCCTCCGTCTGATTGGCTCGTTTGATAGTGTAAACTACAAATAAGACACGTTAGCCGCTAGCTAACGGGTCTCAGCCTTTAGCCGAGCGGTCAGTGACGTCGCCTTGCGGTGCAGTACACCTCGTATCGAATCCCGCACTGGGCAAGAAAATAACCGGTTACAGTAAGTTTGACTGGTCACAAGTTCAAATTTGATTATAGTCTGTTTTTTGGTTTTTTTTAAGAGTGGACGCATTTATATTGTAACGTGCATGTATAAGTAGACACGCTGGCCGCCGGCTGGCGGGTCTGGCCCTTTAGTCTAGCGGTTAGCGATGTCTCCTGCGGTGCGGGCGATACAGGTTCTCTTCCCGGCCGCGGCAGCTCCTGTGGTTGCGTTGTCCCCCGAATTCGCTACAGTATCTATGTGGCCTCTTTCCACCGCCCCTGTGCTCTTTCAGGTATCTGTCCTAAATGGCAAATGAATGGCTCATAAATTAACCTTTCAAGACGAACCCTAACTTAAAACCTATTGTGAGCATCGCAGGCTAGAACGACCGGGATTTCACTCCTACCTAAAATGACCACGGGCGGTCAAAATGACGGCCGGGTTTTAAACTCTGTACTCTGTCAAGATAAATACCCAGTTGCCATGTTAATGCATTGCATATGTTAGTATGTCTGTTAGGAAAGGACTGACGCCAACATTCACATTTTAACAGCTATAATACTATTTTTAAATAATTTAAACTTCAGAGAGACATGGTCCAACTTGAATAGCAAAATTGAAAAAAAAATGTAATCGCTCATGGTCATTCATTCATTCATTCATTCGCTCATTCATTAATTTATTCATTCATTCATTCATTCATCATCCGCTTCTTGGGGGTCGGGTCGCAGTGGCAGCAAGCTACGTAGGGCACTCCAGACAACCCTCCCCCCGGCAACGCCCCCCAGCTCCTCCTGGGGGTACATGCAACTTTAGGAGCTGCAGGGAGCGGCAGGTCTCTTTTTTTCTTCTTCTTCACAAAGTTGTTAAACTTTGAAAATCCAAAACAGTCAAAATGACCGCCTTGGTTGTGCTAGTGTTAAAGTTTGGATTTACCTTTTTAAAAAGTCTGATAAAACACATCGAAACACATTAAGTTTCTTATAGTGCTCGGCGACACGGAAAGTATACACAGTATGTGCAAAATATGTCTAAGAATCCAATTGAGGTTCATCATTTGGTAGTGTAAATAAATATATTATCAACCCAAAACTAGTTTTCAAATAATACTCCCTAAAACATGTAAGACCTCATTTCATGAGGAATTTTACATAATAGATTTTCATTGTCATTAATGTAGACAACAAAACTGGTACATGGTTGTGTCAGTGTAAGAATAGTGTAATGTGCATGGATGAGAAGACACGCTGGCCGCTGGCTGGCGGGTCTGACCCTTTAGTCGAGCGGTTAGTGATGTCTCCTGCGGTGTGGGCGCTACGGGTTCGCTTCCCGGCCACGGCAGCTCCTGTGGTTGCGTTGTCCCCCGAATTCACTACAATGTCAATGACACAGTATAAGAATATCCAAGTTTCAAGCAAATACAACACAATTGAAAGACGATAGATGATAATATTGAATTATGGCTCAGCCTTAGTTGCTTTTCCTCCATTGATGGCATTATGGAAAAATATTTTAAGACTCCAGATTCTGATTTGAGGAATGACAAAATGTGCAGCAGCTGTGGGTGAGTACATATCAGATGGTAAAAGCTTGTGGCCTTTATTTTTCCTGTCTCTCTTCTTAGCTGAGTGGCCGAAGACACTTACGGGCCTACCCAGTACATCTGGCACCACAGCCAGTGTGGTTGTCATCCGGGGTGACCGCATGTACGTGGCTCATGTAGGGGACTCTGCAGTGGTCCTTGGAGTCCAAGATGACCTTTCCGACAATGTCATAAGAGCTGTGGAAGTCACACAGGACCACAAGCCTGAGCTGCCCAAGGAGAGAGAGCGTATTGAAGGTCTTGGAGGGAGGTAAGATGTCATCCAAACTCCACATGATTATGCTTTCCTCCACTTCGTTATCTGTTTTGAAAAAGGCACCCCCGTAACGCAGAGTTGGAAATGAAAAATAAGTTGTTTGAAAATCAACCCACAGACGATTTCCTTCAAAGCATCATTCAGTCAAAACATAAGTAATGAAAAATTTCCTAGCAATGCAAAATTCATTAAATTTCTTGACTTGAATGCTGACTTCTATTGAATGAATAACAGCAACAGCAAAAAGAGACCTCTGAATGCAAATGCAGAATTACTGATCCATCTGAAATTCAGCTTAATGGTAAAATGCATACAGATGTAAAAAAAGACCTTGTTACACCCAGTGGTAGTTTTTTGCTATTTTACTTTTAATTATCCCACAAGTATAGATACCTTGAGATGAGATGGATTCTGGTGGGTTGTTATGTAGTAATGAAATAGTTAAAAAATTAATAGTATTCCCTAGCTTAGCACTTTTTCCACGAATGTGCATCTCCCACTTGGCCTTCTCCTGCTGTCCTCTTGTCTTCATCATATGCTGTCATTGCAGTATCAGTTGTGAATATTTTATATATCAGTAAAGATAGAAAAAGAGGCAAAAACCATTGTGCGTATGCAACAATTCTGTAAAGAGAGCTTTGAAACAATAGCAGAAACACAACAGCTGGGCCAGCTGCTGTGTTTCTGAATTCAGGAATCTGGGTTGTGAAGTTGCACGAGTTGTTTACTTTGTTTGAGTTATTATCACTCAGCTGCCCATACTGATAGCTGCTCATTATATTTTGTTTCAGGGAACAGCATTGTCAAATATTACACTCAACCCATTTAAAACTCATTATTACTGTCACGTTGGGCTGCTGAAAGCATACGCACATTGATTTTTGACTTTGGTTTCTTTAGTTCAAATCTCTAAAGCCGTCTGAGAGGGAAAGCTTTGAGAGAGCTTCTTAAAATTCTGCCATAAAAGAGGCTTTACTAATGTTGTCCAACTATGAATGGAACATTTTGTGGAAGTGGCTTATAATTAAGGTCAGAGGCTTGTGCTGTAGCAGGCAACAATATCTATGGGAATAAAGCTTGAACTCAACCAATGTAGATTCTTTACCTGGTCGCACATCCTCAGGAACGACCTTGATAAAGATGAGTGTACAACGAAAAATCAGCTCTTGCACATAGTATGTTGTACTGTTATCTGACCTTGGGAGCAACATGAGCTGCGATTTCTCCTGTGCAGCTACTGATGCACATGAGACTTATGGGGCAGCACAGTGGCCCAGTGGTTAGCACTGTTGCTTAACAGCAAGAAGGTCCTGGGTTTGAACCCCAGGCCATCCCAGGTCCTTTCTGTGTGGAGTTTGCATGTTCTCCCCGTGTCTGCGTGGGTTTCCTCTGGGTGCTCCGGTTTCCTCCCACCACCACCAAAAAAAAAGAAAAAGAAAAGACATGCCTGTTAGGGTGACTACTCCTGCCTGTGCCCCTGAGCAAGGCAATGGAAAGAAGAACTGGAGTTGGTCCCCGGGTGCTGCAGGTGCCCACTGCTCCTAGTGTGTGTGTTGGGATGGGTTAAATGCAGAGGATGAATTTCCCCAAGGGGATTAATAAAAGTATATCTTATAGTTGAAGCTATAGGCCTGTCAGTAGCTTGACGACAGAAGAAACCTTCAGAGAGCTGACTCGGCTTCACGGCCTAACAACGCCTGACACACAAGTAGAGAGGAAAATTAAAGACTTCCTCATTTAGTTTTTCATGTAGCAAAAGTAGGCTAACACTAATTGTTGTGCCTTTGCAAGATGGATTATTTTTTTGCTGTGTTTCCACTGTTATGCTTTTCACATCATTCAAAATTGTATGATATATATATTTTTCCTAAATAATGTCAGGAGAGAGCAGAATCCTAGCTGGTGGGAAAGCTGTCTGTCAGCTTAATGCTTTGTAAAGATGACGTTTTGCTTTTTAGATGAGCGCACACGATGCCTACCGCTTCCCTTTTGACTCAACCACTTACAAAGGACACGAGACAGTGTTTTGCCATGATACTTTATTATATACCATTTAAGGTAGCTGAAGACTGAACTCAGTGGAGGGCAGAATGAATATGGAGAACAGACCTGTGGAACAGTAAGAGGTCGTTCACTGATTCCCAGATACTTTGATGAAATAAAAAGTCAATCTGGGAGTACGATCTTTGGGTTCTGGGAATTTCTGGTAGGTGTTTGAGAGTTATCTCTAACTGTGGTTTGGTGATATTGACATTTACTACAGCTGGTTGTTCTGTACACCCTGTGTCCTGCTTTCTTCTCAAAATGCAGTTTAAAGTCGGGCTGTTCAATAACCATGTGTTGTGTGAATCCTGTCTTTGTGAACAGCATATCTCTTAAACCGAGAAAAAGTCTATTAAATAACTTAGTGTATTCCTCAGCCTTCAGACTTTTTTTTAACTCAACACAGAATAACTTATCTGCTGTCAAGTTGTGGATACTTTAAGGTTTGTTTATTTGTATATCTGTCTGGCGATCTGTCTTCTAATTCATAGTAATTCTTTTGTGTATTTTACTCGCTTTGCCAGAAATATGTGTGCTCTGATTGCTGAGAGAGCTGGGCTGCTGTCATGCAGTGTACGTTGTCCTCTCTGAACGGTCACTAAAGTCTGTTTGCGTTCCATTCCACTTCCATTTCCCTGCCAGTGTCATTAAGAAGTCTGGCGTGAACCGCGTGGTCTGGAAGAGGCCCCGGCTGAGCCACAACGGCCCTGTACGCAGGAGCACCGTCATCGACCAGATCCCGTTCTTGGCTGTGGCCAGGGCTCTTGGTAAGAAAATAAATCGTCGTAGTTATTAGAATAGGATAAAGGACAGATAATTCACCTGCTATGAAAGCAGTCACATTGAAACCACTTGGGGAAATCACAGGAAATTTGAACCAGTTCATCTGGACACAACGTTTATTGGGAGAAGCGTTTCATCATCATCTAAGTGACCTCTTCAGTCTCCCCTGGCTGCAGGTGTCCCCCCCCTTATAAAGGTCAGGTGAGACTGAAGAGGTCACTTAGATGATGATGAAACATTTCTCCCAATAAACGGTGTGTCCAGGTGAACTGATTCACCTTTCTGTGATTTCCTTACCTGGATTATTGAACGTGCATAAAGACACTTGGGGAAATGTGGCTTAATTCTTAGCTCTTTCCTCTGTTGTGCTGTTTTTATAGATTTGCTTACTCAGATGAAGGCATTCAAAAGTTTTTGCTGTGCAGTTAGATGTGGAGTTGTTGAACATTTTCTGTTTGCCTATATTTCTTAGAAATCTGGGTTAGAATCAGCTGGGAGTATTCTGTTATTGAGGGTATTGATATGGTTTTCAGGTTGATGGAAATGTAGCTCTTGGAAAGTTGAGCAGGAAACCACACAAAAAACAATGAGCAGTGGTAATCCTGCCAAATTTTCAACTGCTGATTAGCCAGCGTGAAGCCAAAGCTGTTCAGAAGTACTGAAATACCAGTCACTGTGAAGTTATCCCCTACCTCTGGTGACTGAAGTTTTTTTTGTTGTTTTTTTTTTTCAGGTGATCTTTGGAGCTATGACTTCTACAGCGGGGAATTTGTAGTGTCACCAGAGCCAGACACTAGCGTGGTGATCCTGGACCCCAGCAAACACCGCTACATAATCCTGGGCAGCGACGGCCTGTGGAATATGGTGGCACCCCAGGATGCCATCTCCCTTTGCCAAGATAACGACAAATCTCCGGTAAATTGAGCATAGCACAAGTGTAAAATCTGCTCCTGCAGTGGAGTGAATATTAGTCTAAAATCAGTGTGGCTTGTTGTAGATGGGCGTCCCCTCAGGATGAAAGGTCCTCTTTAATAAAACCATTTCCTCTTGATAGGCGCTGTGTGGCATGTCAAATGCCCGGCAGTTAGTAAGTCATGCTCTTCTACGATGGCGCCAGCGGATGCTCCGTGCTGACAACACCAGTGCCATTGTCATTGCCCTGCAGGAGCCTGGGACTCCCCAGGAAATGGTGCACCACGAGGAGTTTCTGCTCAATTTAGCCAGGGTGTCCCAGAGTCCTCCCCCTTCCGTTTCCCACTGTGAGACCGCACGCCTTAAGGTGAGAGTACTGACATGCTCCATAGTTGTGAAAGAGAACAGAAAGCACACGGCCATTGACCCATTCCATTTTTTTTCAGCTTTCCAGGAAGTTGAAGGGGATTCAGGGAATTGGTGGAATAAACAAATCAAAAGTTGGGGTTTAAAATGTTTTTTAAAATCTTATACAGCCCAACTTGCTAAAAAGAAAACAGAATCAGATCAATGTCATCTCCCAATTGGGTAAAATATGTGACTTTTTTTACAACACAGATTATAGTATAAATTGTTTGATTTGTTTCGTCTCTCCTGTCATAGGTTTGCCTAGCTTGTACCCTTCCATGCTCTGAGAGTCTTTGCCATTTCCTGGTTTCTGGTATACTAGCAACATGCACTTAACCAGTGCTGGCTACTTTGTTAAAAGTGCAACTAGCTCAGATATGGCTGATGTCCGTCCTTGTGCAATAGTTGGGCATCCTCAAAAATGAGTTTCCAGAAAATTCCCCAAAGAGCAATTTATGGAATGCGTGTTTATCTTTCCCTGGAAAACATCAGGCCACTCTGTTTGAAGCAGAGCTGATAGCGAGGCCCATTTCCAGATCTGAATGTTTCTCTTTATATGATTCACCAAGTATGTGAAGCTGTTCTTTCAATCGTCTGTGATAATGAGCTACCTCAGTAAGACAGCAACACTTAATTGGTAGCAAATTAGCTTGGACATATGCAAAGCACAGTACACTGTGCTCAACCATGGAACAAGCATTAGCACTGCTAGCTGAGGTGTTGTCATCAGAACTGTTCTGTACTACCAACATGGGGATCGGTGGTTCGAATCCCTGTGTTACCTCCGGCTTGGTCAGGCGTCCCTACAGACAATTGGCCTTGTCTGCGGGTGGGAGGCCAGATGTGGGTATGTGTCCTGGTCACTGCACTAGCGCCTCCTCTGGTCAGTCGGAGTGCCTGTTCAGGGGGGAGGGGGAACTGGGGGGAATAGCGTGATCTTCCCACGCGCTACGTCCTCCTGGTGAAACTCCTCACCGTCAGGTGAAAAGAGGTGGCTGGTGACTCCACATGTATGGGAGGAGGCATGTGGTAGTCTGCAGCCCTCCCCGGATCAGCAGAGGGGGTGGAGCAGAGACCGGGGAGGGCCGCAGAAGAGTGGGGTAATTGGGCGGGTGCAATTGGGGAGAAAAGGGGGGGGAGAAAAGCCACAAAAAAAAAAAGATTTTTTTTTTACATGATTCACAATTTAGTGTTACGACTTCTCAAAGGGTCACAGAAAATGTGCTTTGCTTCAGATGGATATATACAGATGGATAGAATGCCATTGTTGAAACTTAAAAATATGCCTCCATTTCTACTGGTTAATGCAACTTGAATTTCTCTGACAGCAGTCTCCAGAGTCGGGTTCGCCAACAGCTATCTGTGAGCTCTCGCCCAGACTGGGACGAAGGGAGGGTCTGTCAGGATGCAGCACCCTGCACACTAAATCCCAGAAGGATCCCCTTGACCCGCTGCTACGACACACTGATGCCAGCTGTGAGCCCTCCTTTTTCGGTTCATCCCCAGCCAAGCACTTGACTCTGAGGGAGGGATTTGGGGGTGGTGCGAGGACACCCAATAACAAAAGGGCCGCCAATGGGTCCACGGTCCATTTGGCTAAGAAGGCCCGGCGCAAAAACTCTGAGAGGACGTCACTGGTCAGACACAGTGTGGAAAAACGTCAGGAAAAGTCGTCCGGCATTCCTGCCCTGCTCCGGCAGCACAGCAAAACCACTGTGTGTGTATGCTGAATCCCGGCTCCAGCTATTTGTACTGCACTTATGGAGTTCACTAAAACACACATCAATAGGCTGCCTCTTCTAAACCACTACCCTTTTCCAAAAAAAGACCAATTTCAGTTTAGTCACTGTGGATTTATACACTGATGAGCCAAAACATGGTCACATGTCTAATATGCTGGTGGTCCTCCGTGTGCCGCCAAAACAGTGCCGATCCACCGAGGCATGGATTCTACAAGACCCCTGAAGGTGTCAGGTGGTATCTGGCACCAAAACATTAGCAGCAGATCCTTAAAGTCCTCCTGTAAGTTGTGAGGTGGAGCCGCCGTGGATCGGACTTGTTGGTCCATCACATCCCACAGATGCTCAAGCGGATTGAGATCTGGAGAATTTGAAGGCCAGGGCAACACCTTGAACACTTCGTGTTCCTTAAAGCATCCTCAAACAATGTGTGCAGTGTGGCAGGGCACATTATCCTGCTGAAAGAGGCCACTGTCATCAGGGAATACCACTGCCATGAAGGGGTGTACCTGGTCTGCAATGATGTTTAGGTGCCACATGTCAAATTGATGTCCACATGAATGGCTGGACCCAGGGTTTCCCAGCAACACATATCCCAGAGCATGACACTCCCTCCACTGGCTTGTCGTCTTCCCACAGTGCATCCTGGTGCCTCCGGTTCCACAGGTAAACGATGCATACGTACACAGCCATCCACGTGATCTAAAAGAAAACGGGACTCATCTGATCAGGCGACCTTCTTCCATTGCTCCAAGCTCCAGTTCCGATGCTCGTATGCCCATGGTGCTTTCAGCGGTGGACAGGGGTCATCACGGGCACTCTGACCGGTCTGCGGCGAAGTACACAGCTCCATACGCAGCAGGGTGCGATACGCTGTGTTGTGACACATTCCTACCGTAGCCATCATTAAAATGTTCTGTAGACCTTCTGTTGGTTTGGACCAGACTGGATCGCCTTTGTTGCCCTCGTGCATCGATGAGCCTTGGGCATGGTTTGTCCCTCCTCGGACCCCTGTCGGTAGGTACTCACCACTGCTGACCAGGAGCACCCCACAAGCCTTGCTGTTTCAGAGATGCTGTGACCCAGTCTTCTGGCCTTATCAAAGTCGCTCAGGTCTTTACTGCTGCTCATCTGTCCTGCGTCCAGCATGTTGACTTGTTCACTTACCAGCGGATTCACCCAGACCGCCACATGTACCCTTGTTTGGAGACAATCAAGGTTATTTGGTTCACCTGTGAGTGGTCATAATGTTTTGGCTCATTGGTGTATTGCGTATTCATTGTCAGCAAATGGGGTGTCTCCTGTATGGCTTGACCGTTAAAATCACCACACCTTCTAACAAACAGTGTGGAGCAAGGGTTTGCCCTCTCACGGGTTGTTTTTTTGTCTTTTTACAGACCATTATCATAAAATTCATTTCCAGTTTGCACTTTTCTCAGCAGAGCTCTCTTGAAACAACAGATGTCTTTGTTTTCCAAATCCTTCCTAAAATGGTGCAGATCTTTTTTATTGTTTGCATTGTCGCATGTAGATAAATACAAGCAGGTGTAAAAAATAACGAATAATCATTTTTTAAAGAAGCGTAGAGAAGTAAGTGAACATGTTTCTTCTAAAGCAAAGTGAATCTATTTTTATACATCATTTTACTATATGAGATGACATGCGGGTGTCCCTTTTGGATGAACTCCACCACAACAGATGACGACATGCTTTCCTGAACTATGCTGAAACCACCTCACTCTGACTAAATCCTTGTGTATACACCCTAGCAGGAGTATTTATCTAGTTTGAATCCTTCATTTTATTTAATCACTGGATGAGATTTGTCTTGAATACAAAGTGAAAGTGCTGCTACAGTCAAGACCAGTAAGACCAGTAAGCTAAGAGACAGTTTGTGTTGACTTACTGATGTGTACCTGTGCTGTTAACCTGGTTTTGAAGAAACGCATGTTGTGCTCCCCCTGTAGGTTCAAATGATGAACAGCATTATGATGGACACTTGCTTCTTCAGTGTTTTAAGAATGTGCTTGACCAGTGGATTAATTGGGGGTTTTTTTGCTGATGATTTTAAACATCAATTTGCATTTATTTATTTCCACCTGAGGGGGCAGTAAGCATTCGCTGTACTGTCGAAGCACCAGTCCAGCTGGCATTTTGACCTGTGGTTGTTGGCCCCTGCATTGGACCATATAAAGAGCTGTTAACAGGCATCCAGGTGGCGTAGCGGTCTATTCTGTTGCCTACCAACACGGGGATCGCCGGTTCAAATCCCCGTGTTGCCTCCGGCTTGGTCGGACGTCCCCACAGACACAATTGGCCGTGTCTGCGGGTGGGAAGCCGGATGTGGGTATGTGTCCTGGTTGCTGCACTAGCGCCTCCTCTGGTTGGTCAGGGAGCCTGTTTGGGGGGGGGCTGGGGGGAATAGCGTGATCCTCCCACGCCGTACGTCCCCCTGGTGAAACTCCTCACTGTCAGGTGAAAAGAAGCGGCTGTTGACTCCACATGTATGGGAGGAGGCACGTGGTAGTCTGCAGCCCTCCCTGGATCAGCAGAGGGGGTGGAGCAGAGACCGGGACAGATCAGCAGAGGGGGTGGAGCAGAGACTGGATCAGCAGAGGGGGTGGAGCAGAGACCGGGCTGATTGGCCAGGTACAACTGACGAGGAAAAAGGGGAAAAAAATCCACAAAAGAAAAAAAAATCTGTTAACAAGGTCTTACTGGGGTGTGTGGTCAAGACTGACCGCCAGCCTCACCGTTCTGCTCACGACCACACGTGCAGCGGGTACTGCAGTCTGGAGTACTACAACACACCCTGTGTGTGCAGCGGGTACTGCTGTCTGGAGTACTACAACACACCCTGTGTGTGCAGCGGGTACTGCTGTCTGGAGTACTACAACACACCCTGTGTGTGCAGCGGGTACTGCAGTCTGGAGTACTGCAACACACCCTGCGTGTGCAGTGTGTACTGCTGTCTGGAGTACTACAACACACCCTGTGTGTGCAGCATTGGACTGCTGTCTGTAGTACTACAACACACCCTGTGTGTGCAGTGTGTACTGCAGTCTGGAGTACTACAACACACCCTGCGTGTGCAGCATTGGACTGCTGTCTGTAGTACTACAACACACCCTGCGTGTGCAGTGTGTACTGCTGTCTGGAGTACTACAACACACCCTGCGTGTGCAGCGGGTACTGCAGTCTGGAGTACTACAACACACCCTGTGTGTGCAGCGGGTACTGCAGTCTGGAGTACTACAACACACCCTGCGTGTGCAGCGGGTACTGCTGTCTGGAGTACTACAACACACCCTGCGTGTGCAGCGGGTACTGCTGTCTGGAGTACTACAACACACCCTGCGTGTGCAGCGGGTACTGCAGTCTGGAGTACTACAACACACCCTGCGTGTGCAGTGTGTACTGCTGTCTGGAGTACTACAACACACCCTGCGTGTGCAGTGTGTACTGCTGTCTGGAGTACTACAACACACCCTGTGTGTGCAGCATTGGACTGCTGTCTGTAGTACTACAACACACCCTGTGTGTGCAGCATTGGACTGCTGTCTGTAGTACTACAACACACCCTGTGTGTGCAGTGTGTACTGCTGTCTGGAGTACTACAACACACCCTGCGTGTGCAGCATTGGACTGCTGTCTGTAGTACTACAACACACCCTGCGTGTGCAGTGTGTACTGCTGTCTGGAGTACTACAACACACCCTGCGTGTGCAGTGTGTACTGCTGTCTGGAGTACTACAACACACCCTGTGTGTGCAGCGGGTACTGCAGTCTGGAGTACTACAACACACCCTGCGTGTGCAGTGTGTACTGCTGTCTGGAGTACTACAACACACCCTGCATGTGCAGTGGGTACTGCTGTCTGTAGTACTACAACACACCCTGTGTGTGCAGTGTGTACTGCTGTCTGTAGTACTACAACACACCCTGCGTGTGCAGTGTGTACTGCTGTCTGTAGTACTACAACACACCCTGTGTGTGCAGCATTGGACTGCTGTCTGTAGTACTACAACACACCCTGCGTGTGCAGTGTGTACTGCTGTCTGTAGTACTACAACACACCCTGCGTGTGCAGTGTGTACTGCTGTCTGGAGTACTACAACACACCCTGCATGTGCAGTGGGTACTGCAGTCTGGAGTACTACAACACACCCTGCATGTGCAGCATTGGACTGCTGTCCGTAGTACTACAACACACCCTGCGTGTGCAGCATTGGACTGCTGTCTGTAGTACTACAACACACCCTGTGTGTGCAGCATTGGACTGCTGTCTGTAGTACTACAACACACCCTGCGTGTGCAGTGTGTACTGCTGTCTGGAGTACTACAACACACCCTGTGTGTGCAGCGGGTACTGCAGTCTGGAGTACTACAACACACCCTGCGTGTGCAGTGTGTACTGCTGTCTGGAGTACTACAACACACCCTGCATGTGCAGTGGGTACTGCTGTCTGTAGTACTACAACACACCCTGTGTGTGCAGTGTGTACTGCTGTCTGTAGTACTACAACACACCCTGCGTGTGCAGTGTGTATTGCTGTCTGTAGTACTACAACACACCCTGCGTGTGCAGTGTGTACTGCTGTCTGGAGTACTACAACACACCCTGCATGTGCAGTGGGTACTGCTGTCTGCTCTGTGTGGATGTCTGTTTTACTGTGTGGACTGAATTGTTGCAGAGTATTTCCTACACTAACACGATGACCCAGCTTATTGTCTGGAAGTGGTTGAGCTGGGAAGGACGAGGTTGGGCCATGAAGTCATGAGGTCACGACGAGGTTAACAGACAGCGAGCAGAGGCACAACACTGATAAGTCTGGAATATTGAATTATTATATTGAATTAAATGACAAAGCATAATGAATTTACTTGTGTACTTGTACAGTATTCAGGATATGTCCTTGCCCTCATTTGTCTCCATTATGCCATTATCTAGTCATCTAGTCAGTAGAGCGAGAGTTTGTAGAACATTTATTTCCACGCATTTGACGCTAATGACAATAATCTGGACAAAGTAGACTTTATTCATCATCGATTCCTTTAAATATTTAATGTTTTTGCATTTTTACAGAGCTAAGGGCAAATTATCATAAATTAGTCTAATCTGATTTTGTTCAGAAGAATACATTTTTATTTGAAGATGTGTGATGAATATTAATGTTCCTATTTTTCTCTGCAAAACAAGCATCTGTCACAGACGGGTTTGTGTGTCAGTGTATAAATACCAGGTTTTGTGAAAAATGGTCATGGGTTCATATCTCTATTTAAGTAAATGCATCTCATGAGGAGGACTGTTTACAGCAGATAGTGCACGTGTTAGAGTGTAAATGTGAAAAACAATTGTCTGGAAGCGGGCCTATTTAAATAAAAAAAGTTCTCTGAATTTATGGTGGATATCAAGTCTGCACACCCTTTCAGATCTTCTGGTCTTTATGATCTTGCTCCCTGAAATTAAATCAGCCAGTTTTCACTACTGAGGACAGTCTCCTCTTGTCTTGACAATGTTTAAAACAGAACAGAACAGAACAGAGCAAAGCAGAACAGACCAGACCAGAACAAAGCGGACCAGAGCAGAACAAGCAGACCAGAGCAGAACAGAGCAAAGCAGAACAGAACAGACCAGAACAGAACAGAACAGAGCAGAACAGAGCAGAACAGAACAGAGCAGAACAGAACAGAGCAGACCAGACCATAACAGAATAGACCAGACCATAACAGAATAGAACAGAACAGACCAGAACAGAACAGAGCAGAACAGAACAGACCAGAACAGAACAGAGCAGAACAGACCAGAACAGAGCAGACCAGAACAGAGCAGAACAGAGCAGAACAGAGCAGACCAGAACAGACCAGAACAGAACAGACCAGAACAGAGCAGAACAGAGCAGACCAGAACAGAACAGACCAGAACAGACCAGAACAGAGCAGACCAGAGCAGAACAGAGCAGAACAAAGCAGATCAGAGCAGACCAGACCAGAACAGACCAGAACAGAGCAGACCAGAACAGACAACTAGACCATCAGTCAACACTCGGTCAAAAGCACCTTCTGCTGTGACCACACCGGCTCTGCTGGATTCAGCAGTTTCCTCCCTTCATTCTTTGCACAAGAGTTCAAGTTTTATCAAATTCAATGGGCCACCAAACATAGACTCCTCCTCAGGTGGGCCTGCGGTGAAAAACTTTTGGAAAATTGTGAGAAAAGTGTAAATCCTTCATCATATGAAACATCCAGATGCCTAATCTGTCCTTGCTTCTTCTTTGGTTTCTTCTCATTTGACACTGTGGTCTGCTACCATGGGATTTGTGTGAGTGTGGTGATGCAGTGTACCCTCGTCCTGCAGACCTTCACTGTGACCCTGCATGGGTAGGCATTATTTTAATTCCCCCGCTAATCACTCTATAGCATTTGATTTTGTCTGGTGTGCCAAACCTGAGGAGCTTATGATGAAGAGCTGAAGACTGCAGGCATGTTCATTGGCTGGCTGGGGGGAAACAGGTCTGTGGTATGAACTCATGCAGGACATCTAGGCATGTAGACGACTTCTTGTAAATCTGGCTCCTCAACGTAGGTTTGGTCAGGGATTTTAATTGTTATTGGCATGTGTAATCTATCTTAAATGTAAATAGATTAACATCATGTCTGTGAATGTTCTCATTCATCCAGGTCATGGTTATCCAAAGGCACTGAATCGAGTGCAACTGGACTTGGTGTATAGGGTTAGGGTTAGGGTTAGGGTTAGGGTTAGACCAAGTCCAGTTGCACTCGATTCAACTCCTTTGGAGATTAACATCATTATTAATAGAATGCTATCAATAGGAATTGAGCGGTATGAGTGGAGGTTCAGCGCCTTTCCATGGGTTAAAACTACCCATCCATCCATCCCTCATCCAAACCGCTCATCCTGCCCTCAGGGTCGCGGGATGCTGGAGCCTATCCCAGCAGTCGCTGGGCGGCGGGCGGGGAGACACCCTGGACAGGCTGCCAGGCCATCACAGGGCAGCAGACTACTCAGCACATCTCTGAAAAACAAGAGACAGATAGTGACATTCTCATACTTGAGTTAATAGATAAATCCCCCCTGAACAAATGAATAACACTTGCTTAATGCAGCTGCTTCTCTTGGCCGCTTCGTCACAGCACTCAGAGGGAAAACAGCCGTTTAGCGCCTGCCTCGTTGGCTCCAGTGGTTCACTTTTTCAAGCTGGTAAAAACAGGCTTTCTGCCTTTAAACTGGGACGGGTTCGGCCACACTGTGGTCTGAACTGCTCCTCAGATCTGCATCAGAGACGCACATGCGCCTCCCCAACAGTCTAGCATCCCGCCCCGTGCTTGGGTTGTCCTGGACCGGATTGTTTTTGCTTAAGGACAGTTTGCTTTTTGTGTTTTGTTCTTTCTTTGAATGCTGGTTAGAACTAATGTTAAGGTGTTGAGATAATGAAGCCAAAGTAAAGTAAGACGTTATCCCACCTGACACCGTCAGCCCCGTGGCGGGGAGCTCTTATTCATTATTCATATTGGAAACAGTCCCATGGGCTTCAAATGTAAAATACGGCTGGAATATTAGAGAGAGTTTCCCTCTTGTACAGCGATCGTTGTCCCTGGTCAGTTTGTCCTCTCGCTCATTTGTTGAGAAATGAAGTTATTTCATATACCTGTAGGCAGTGGTGGATCTAGAGATTTTTTCCTGTGGTGGCAACAGGGGTGGCAAGACTGTGTCCCAGAGGTGGCAGCTGCCACCCCTTGCCACCCTGTAGATCCGCCCCTGCCTGTAGGCCTTCGCTGTGTTTTCTGTCCTCTGTCTGATGCAACGGGTGCGTTGCTGTTGGTGGCATCACTAAAGCTGCAGGTCGTCTTTGTGATGCTGCACAGCTGGCCTGCTGGTTCTCTCCCCCTCAACCCTTTGGCACGTGATTACGTCAGGTTTGGGACACCGGACTTAATAAAGGGCCATCATGTACGATGGGTTGAGTAAGTGGTGCAAGCAGGGCTTCAACAGAAGGACACGGGACACTTGATGACGGGGTTGAGAAACAGCGCCTTGTAGAGGCTACAGGTAGGTAATCAACAAACCCCAGATTCATTTTCCGTGGACTAGTTCTGCAACGGGGTCCAGAATCAGAACCGCAGCCCTTATCTGCTCTGTCACTGTGAGTTGGGGGGGGGGGGGGGGCTTGTTGAAAGACTTCCCTTATTAGCCTGCGTTCATGTCATTCTCACTCTCACCTCTAGATGGCAGCAGAACATCGCAATTCAGGAGTCCTTCAGACGCTGAACGGCATGTGATGAACAGTTCCCGAGGGCGCCGCTGCGAGTCCCTGCCATGGCCTCTGAGCCACTACAGGCCTCCAAACAGGACTAGAACACACCTGTAATCCACATCCAGCACCCACTGGTTCTGTCCTCTCACCCCCGTATACACCGGCACTCCTCTGTCTTTATATTGTTGCAGTCCATCCACCATCCAAGCCGCCTACCCTGATGGGGGTGGCGGGGATGCTGGAGCCTGTCCCAGCAGTCAGGGGGGGAGACCCCCTGGACAGGCCGCCAGGCCATCACAGGGCCCTGTTTCAGCAGCGCCGATGTATTCGGTATTTCACACTTCCATACCTCTCCCGTACCTCTCCCGTACCTCTTCCGTACCTCTCCCGTACCTCTCCCGTCTTCCGTACCTCTCCCGTACCTCTCCCGTACCTCTCCCGTACCTCTCCCGTACCTCTCCCGTACCTCTTCCGTACCTCTTCCGTACCTCTTCCATACCTCTTCCATACCTCTCCCATACCTCTCCCATACCTCTTCCATACCTCTCCTATACCTCTCCCATACCTCTTCCATACCTCTCCCATACCTCTCCCATACCTCTTCCATACCTCTCCCATACCCCTTCCATACCTCTTCCATACCTCTCCCATACCCCTTCCATACCTCTTCCATACCTCTTCCATACCTCTCCCATACCTCTTTCATACCTCTTCCATACCTCTCCCATACCTCTTCCATACCTCTCCCATACCTCTCCCAGATCTTGAAGCCGCTCACTGGATTTGAGGGTTTGCTTGGTGTTCGGTATGAGTTACGCTGCCAGTCAGCCCACAGTAAGCTTGTTGTGTTGCTCTAGAGGTCGCTGTTGGTCATGGTGAGAAACACAAGTGTTTGTTTAGTTTAGGCAGAATGTGTTTGTCTGGTACCCACTTCGGTGAAGATCAGCCGCACTTCCTGAGAAACGCAGAACTCCTGTCTGGAAACTGTCGTTAGCTTGCGTGGCGATAGCCAGGGGCAGACCCTGTGCTTGAAATGGAGGCGGACATGATCTTAAACAGTCTATTAGCTGTTATTAGATTATCACAAGTATTGTTATGGTGATGATTATATTATTATAAATGATCTGTCAGCTATTATTACAAAGCTGGTGTCTAGATATAGGGAGGTAAATAGATAGAAAAGGTGGCAGCTTGTCCCAGACCTCCGGCAGGACGGGGGGGGGGGGGGCAGCGAGCATGGTTGTGTGTGGCTTTTTTAGTATATCGTAAAGAGAATCTAGCTCGGTGTTAGAAACTGAACGCCACTCAGGAGAAAGGTGATTGTTGGAAGGGCGGGGATAACTGGGTGGAGCAGGAACTCAGCCTGGTCCTTCACACAGTTCATGTGGTCGGTGTGCCTGAACACATTCCTCTCTGGCAGGAATGTGGGAAAAGAATAAAAGCACTTGCTCGGAAAACTAATCATCTAGCAGAACCAGTTGGACCCGCTCGCCATGATGCACAGCCAGTCCCTGACTGGGCAGGTTTATGTCGTAAGTCTCTTGACAGAGTTTGAAGCGGGATGTCTCTTTAATTTTGGCCGCTATGCCTCAGTTGACCACTGCCTCCCCTCAGGGTCAAAGGGGCGAGGGACTCGGAGGGAGAGAGGAGGCCGGGAGTCACCCGATGAATGGACGGAGGAAGGGAAGAGAGAACTAACCTACGGAGGACGGCGGAGGTATGTCAGTCAACAGGTGCCCTGTCTGATTGTTTAGTGACAGCTCTCTGATTTGCCCCGGAGTGAAAGTCATCAGGGGGTGAGAGGTATGAAATGGACACCTCTTCTGCAGCTTTCCCCGGGTTGACTGTGGAGAGAGCGCTCCCTCAGGTACACAGTCTGTCTGCAGACCTGATGGCTTGCAAATCAGACTTTGCATTCATCTATATGTATGTATTGTCATGTACCCATACGCAAGACCTGAACCAGCTGTCCTTGGTGTGGTGCTGGATGAGACTACAAGGCTGGTTCAGATGTTTGGACGAGAGTCCGTTTACATCTTATCATGTGGGGACTTCCAATACCGAACGCTCTGCTGAATGTGAAGCCACACAGGGACAGATTAAATGGATAGATTGCATTAGGCCGACATTTTTATTTTCAGCCCCCCAATCCTCTCACCCCAGACATGCACATTTTGATACTCATAATTAATTTGATGCTCACTGTAAACAAACTAAATGCCTTTATTACTGCCACATGGTTATTGATTCTTCTGATTATGAGTTTAGTGAGATATATACTCTTAATTTTTAGTTTGTCATATACTGAATAAACTGATGTTTATTTGCAGGGGGAAGTATAACATTTATATCAATTTGCCTTATGCATTTCATTTCATCACATGTTATTAACTCAGATTTAACTCTTTAAAGGGAAAGCACACTCACTTTTACAGGCGCTTTCTCCTGAATTTCGCTCAGGAGACGTCCTCATGAGGTCATCGTAATAAGTAAAACCTTTACAGACAGTTTAAAGCTAGGTTTTTCAAGTCTAGTCAAGTAAAGTCGATTTTATTTGTATAGCCCAATATCACAAATTACAGATTTGCCTCGGGGGCTGTACAGCAACACAACATCCTGTCCTTGGAGAGTTCTCAATCAGGCTTAGTTAGGCTGAACCCTTCTGTCTGGGCCTGCAGACAGGTGGCAGCTGCACATTTTGCCTATCAAGGAGATTAACTGCTTAATTTTGACGTCTCAAAGCCACCTCCTCTTTACATGCTGTTAGCAGAGCCACACCTTGACATTGCACCCATATGCATATATTGCTGCAGCCTATTGTAAGTGCAGACAGTGAATCTGTTTCATCTGGAACAATTAATTAATGATTTGTGTCAGCTCAATATTCCTTGGACTTTGATTGTACCAAATTCCTGCCCTGAATTGCATCTCTGCTCCTACTTTCATGCAAACATTCCCAGTTATCCGCTTGCTTATTCACTCCATTCATTGTCATTTTGTCTCTGTCACCCTCTCCTCCCATCGCTGCAGGTCAAACCAACCTTCCCTTGATAGGAAGCTGCACCGCAGGACTTGGCCTCAAACCCTGATGACAGGGAGAGGTCATCCGTGGCGAGGCTGCTACAGTTTAGCTCTGGTAGGTGTAGCGTGGTCTGTTTGCCAGGTGGAGGCGCCCCTGCACCCCTCTCTCTGCATGGGGGAGGTGTGCAGGAGGCTTCTGGCAGTCTGCATACTGGCAATTTGCATCCTTGCCCTGAAGTATGGCCTGAGGCTCGGACGGAGATGGGTGAGTCCAGCGTCATTGCTTCTACCTGACCCCACCGGCCGACCCCTTACCTGGTTGTTAATCTCACCCGGGTGATTCCTTGTCTTTGTTCAAAATTAAGGGGGTGCCTCCTCAGAGAACGCGACAAGAGCTTGTGACCGTGCAGAACAATAACCAGTATATACGGTGAGACAGGAAGAGTATAAAGGGAATAAAGTTTCCACTTTGTGACTTACAGTTGAGTGAAACAGGAAGGAAACACAACATTAGTTCGATTCCAAGAAGCTGCACACCCCACAGGTGTAGCCAAGGTGGAATGGGGTCAGACAGGTCATTCAAGCTACCCCTGACAAACGAAAGGTCATAAAAGTCCAACTAAAGTGTATTCACTGAAACAAATATACAAAACCATACTCTTAGCCACTGCCACATGATGTTTCTAAGCCTAAAATATCCATTAGTTGAAGACCCGTCCACTAAATTACAAGTTATGTAGTATGAAGCTGGTGTATCTGGAGCCATAGCAGGTCAAAGGCCGGCTTGCACAAGATATCCTGTGCTAGCAACACAAGGATCCGTTTTTCGGGAAGAAAGGAACATATTTTAGTAGGCCGACCATAGCCCGGCATCCATTTTAGGGGAAATGATTATTATTCTTTAAATATATTATCTTAGATATGCATATGTTGTCTGTCTAACATATTTAAAAAGCATCATCATTTGTCACCCAAACACTTAGAGTTGCCACCACCCTTTCAGAAGAAGTACCTTCATTCTTTTTTAATTACGCTAAAATAATAATAATAATTATTCTCATTATAATTTAAATTTGTTAAAGAAATTTTGAATTATTTAATTACTAATCAATTGTTTTACTTTTTTGCATATTAATTAGTAAATGGGGTGGCGTGATGGATGATATATGGTCTTAGAGTGAGCCTCTTCATATGGTAGACATTTGTTATTATTGTCTTAACCTGTTGTTGTTGTTATACAATACTTCAATTTTCTCACTCTGATCTCTCACGTTCCCCCATGGTATCCAGAGAGAGACCCCCGGGTGCCTGGGTCCCCCTGACCCACGCCCTGGCAGACGGCCTGCTGCTGTGTGTGCTCCAGGAGCCTCTGACGGACCCCGGTCCCGCCCACATCGAGGCTCTCCTCACACGGCTGGAGGTGAGATACGCGGGCGGGTGTAGGATCTCTCAAGAGAAAGCAAAAAACCTTGGTGACGTGTTAGCGATCAGGTCACATGACATAAGCACTTCCCGATAACCTCGTTGGTCTGAGATCAGTTCTTTAAGAGCCCTCATAATTACGGGGCCTGAGCTTGTCTGCAGAGACTTGGTTACTCTGCCGTGTCTGTCTGCAAATATTGCCTCTATTGTACAGTAACAAGAAATACTGCAAAGACGGATTGAGCACAATATTCTCAAGTCCCTGTGACTTCAGTCAGGGTTATGATTCTGTTATATCCAAGCAGTCATTTGCATGCATTTACCAAATGGTGTCTCCTCATCGCCTCGATGGCACGACTACATAAGCTGCACACGTCATGCAAAGAATATACTCAAAATTTAAAGAACAACTTGAGTGACGGCTCTGAAAAAACACTGGTCCCTCTTCGGCCAACCCATTAAACCTTTTCTGCAGGCGCCACTGGTGAAATTGGTCGCCTCAGGACAACACAATCTGCAGCATCTGGCACCGCCTCTGACAATCTCCTTTGTGTTGTTTTGTTTTGTTTTATTTATTTCTTTACAGCTCCGTGCATGTGCAGGAATGCCCGGCAACATTGCCGCGTTGTCTCTTTTACTCGGTAATGACTGCAGAGATCACACCCGGTGATTCAGTATGCACCACAGAGGAGGTGTTGAAGCCCGAGGCAGCAGACACATCACTGAGCTGCTGTCACCTGCACTATTAATTTACCAGACAGCAGAGGAAGAAGCTGTAACCCGGATAGCTCGTCTCCCTCTCTCGTCTCCCTCTCTCGTCTCCCTCTCGTCTCCCCCCTCGCTGCACGGTTCTCCCCCCTCACCGAGCTTTCTTTTCATCTGCTTCCATTTCTACGAAACACCCGTGTTTGGCTTTGCCGTGATCTTGCGTTTTACTTGACTCTTTTGAGTTTCTTCTGGTGGGATATGTTTCCATAAACACACCCACCCCGTTTCCCCGCCATGCAACACAATGTTCTGCCCTCTTCTTCCCATGTTTGTTCAGTTTGTCTGTTTATTTGTGCAAATTTATGCACACAACCACTTGGGTTTAAACATGTTAATGCACCTTGGAAAGCGTACTATGATTGCTTTGCTTTCCCCACATGCCCATGCGCCGCCCCCCCTCCCCCCATTTGCAGTCGTGCCCCCTCCAACGCTGGCATAGTTGGTGCCGTGGCTCTACCGATCCAGCTGCAAAGAACCACAAAACACAAACTGTTTTCTGTCTCTACCTCATCCCAGTCAGTGTCTGACACCCTGGAAAGGGCTGACGTTCTGTCTGAGCCATGGCCCGAGGGGGTACATCAGCAGGAAGCAGACTCCCTCCTGAGAGACAAGGTGAAGCTCCTCAGCACTTACCTACAGCAGAGGTGAGGGGCAAAAAAGGAAAAGGAAACCCCACAACAACAACAACATGTGGCTGTCTCTCACTTTCAATCTCAATTCTCGCCTCATTGACGATGCAGAGCACACAACCCCTCTTTGACAGGACAAGGCTGTTGCGCCGGCTCGTCCAGGTGCACGGGGAATTCGAGGCCAGCATCAAGGACACACTGGAGGGTCTGGAATGCCTCTGGGCACAGCTGGAGGAGCTCCACACCAGGGTCACGCTCACCAAAGAGTGGAGCCAAGGCCACGGAGATCTGTCCACAGCTCGGGCCGAGGCAGAGGTAGGGGCGTAGTGGGAGCGAGCGAGTGAAGGCCGACTTGGCGTGCGAGTCTGCCGCTGTGTGCGTGCAAACCGGGGGAAAGTTCGAGACTGTGAATGTGGTGCGCTGTTGAGAAGTCCACATTAGTGAGTGTGTAATGCTTGTGTGTTTTGGGGGGAAGGATTTGTCCGCAGTGCTGGACCAGTACAGGAACAAGCTCCGGTGCTGCCAGGCCCACCACAGGGACAGCACACGAATCCTGCAGGTCAGAGTTTCTCTACGCGAGAGAGGAAAGACGTAAAAAAGAAAAGAAAAGACCTCTTAGCTGTTTCCTGCTGTGTCCACTCAGCGCTGTTTACACTGACCCGCGGTGCTCTCTGCTCGCTCTCATAGGAGCTAACCTGGAGTCACACTCATGTTAGCAGCAGCAGCACTGTTAGCAGCAGCAGCGTTAGCAGCAGCAGCACTGTTAGCAGCAGCAGCAGCAGCGGCGGACCAGTCTGGCCGGAGCTCCTGCTCCAGTCCAACATGGAGCAGGTACATTTTCTACACAACGCCTCACACACAAACAGCAGAGTGCTGTGCATGTGTAAATGTGCGTGTGCATGTATGTGTGTGTGTATAAATGTGTGTGCGTGTGCATGTATGTATGTGTGCATGTGTGTAAATGTGTGTGTGCATGTATGTATGTGTGTATAAATGTGTGTGCGTGTGCATGTATGTATGTGTGCATGTGTGTAAATGTGTGTGTGCATGTATGTATGTGTGTATAAATGTGTGTGCGTGTGCATGTATGTATGTGTGCATGTGTGTAAATGTGTGTGTGCATGTATGTATGTGTGTATAAATGTGGTGTGCGTGTGCATGTATGTATGTGTGCATGTGTGTAAATGTGTGTGTGCGTGTGCATGTATGTGTGTGTGTGTGCATGTATGTATGTGTGTGTGTGTGTAAATGTGTGTGAGCGTGTGCATGTATGTGTGTGTGTGTGTGCGTGTATGTATGTGTGCATGTGTGTAAATGTGTGTGTGCGTGTGCATGTATGTGTGTGTGTGTAAATGTGTGTGTGCATGTGTGCGTCTTCTTTCTCAGGTGGTTCAGACCCATATGTTCATAGTTGGCGTTTCTTCTTCTCACGAGTGTGTGCAGGCACCAACAAGCTCTGCACACACTGCCCCCCCATATGATCAGTGGAAACCATTTCTCTCCCCCTCTCTCCCCCTCTCTCTCTCTCTCCCTCTCTCTCTCCCTCTCTCTCTCTCTCTCCCTCTCTCCCCCCCCCCTCTCTCTCTCTCCTCTCTCTCTCTCTCTCTCTCTCTCTCTCTCTCCTCTCTCTCTCTCCCTCTCTCCCTCTCTCTGTCCCTCTCTCTCTCTCCCTCTCTCCCTCTCTCTGTCCCTCTCTCTCACTCTCTCTCTCTCTCTCTCTCTCTCTCTCTCTCTCTCTCTCTCTCTCTCTCTCTCTCTCTCTCTCTCTCTCTCTCTTCTAGAATAATGATATATAATTACAATAATAACAATGGTGCTATAAAAACGCACAGTCAGACAAAGGGCCTGCTCAGTGTGATGGGACCCTAAAGCTGATATTGTACCTTCTCTCTCTCTCTCTCTCTCTCTCTCTCTCTCTCTCTCTCTCTCTCTCTCTCTCTCTCTCTCCCTCTCTCCCCCCCCTCTCTCTCTCTCTCCCTCTCTCTCCCCCCCCTCTCTCTCCCTCTCTCTCTCTCTCCCTCTCTCTCTCCCTCTCTCTCTCCCCCCCCCCCTCTCTCCCTCTCTCCCTCTCTCTCTCTCTCTGTCCCTCTCTCTCTCTCCCTCTCTCTGCCCCCCCCCTCTCTCTCTCTTCTAGAATAATGATATATAATTACAATAATAACAATGGTGCTATAAAAACGCACAGTCAGACAGAGGGCCTGCTCAGTGTGATGGGACCCTAAAGCTGATATTGTACCTTCTCTCTCTCTCTCTCTCTCTCTCTCTCTCTCTCCTCTCTCTCTCTCCCGCTCCCCCCCCCCTCTCTCTCTCCCTCTCCCCCCCCCTCTCTCTTCCCCCTCTCCCTCTCTCTCTCTCTCTCCCTCTCTCTCTCTCTCTCCCTCTCTCTCTCTCTCTCTCTCTCTCTCTCTCTCTCTCTCTCTCTCTCTCTCTCTCTCTCTCTCTCTCTCTCTCTCTCTCTCCACACAGTTTGACAAGGTCCAAGAGAGTTTCTTCTCCATGGAACAACAGACGTCCACATTCCAGGCCCACCTGGATGGACTTGGTTGTGAGATCCAGGAGAGACACACCGGCCCCTCTCCACCACCGGCCAGGTGCCCTGTCAGTGCTCTGCCTCTCCGCGGACTCTCTGCTCCCCCTGCAGTCGAACCTCAGTTGATGCTCCCCCGGGTCCGCTTCGCGACCCCTCCCTGACACCTGCACCGGACCCCTCGGAGGACGCAGACATGGAGGCTCTTACCCTGTGTGAGAGGACAGCAATGCAGGTCTCCACAGCCTTTGGACGCCTTCGTAGTTCTGGAAAGAGGAAATGAAATTTGAAATGAATTTCAGGGCCCTATGACCCTGATGCGGACGGATTTACCCGGGGACCGTATTTTCAAATGTTGGTCGTTTGATTTGACAGGTTGTCGGTAAAGTGACTATTTATTGCCTTTTTTGTTGTGGCTCATCATTCAGATGTCATTTTGCTAGATTGCCGAGCTGTGCTTTAAAGTACTAAAGACAGAGTCTGCTCTTGGAGAGCCTCCTGTTCGTCATGTCAAAGCGGCGTCCGGCTGCCCACATTGTAATGTCCGCTTTCCCTGTGGGAAGGTGGCGGCGCAAATTCACACTTGCAGCGGCCTCACCTGGTACCGTCGATGCAGGGTCTTTGTCCACGTCTGCGTCCAAGTTTTTGTCTTGGTTTGTTGGCTGCTAGAGCTGGCGCTGGATCGGCCGGGAGAGCCCGGTCCGGTGGGCCCGGGACCGCGGCCCCAGCCCGGAGCTGGACCCGAGGAGGAAACACCGAGGGCGGCCTGACAGGACGCGTAATCGGGGCAGGCTAGGCTAACTGCTAGCCCACGCTCGGGGCAGGCTAGGCTAACTGCTAGCCCACGCTCGGGGCAGGCTAGGCTAACTGCTAGCCCACGTAGACCGGCGGTTCTGACAGTCGTCCTGGCTGCTGTTCGTTCCCCCGGACAGTGATGGTTTTGTTTAGTGTGGATATGTGTGTTAGTGTGGGTGTGTGTGTTAGTGTGGATATGTGTGTTAGTATGGGTATGTGTGTTAGTGTGGATATGTGTGTTAGTGTGGGTATGTGTGTTAGTGTGGGTATGTGTGTTAGTGTGGATATGTGTGTTAGTGTGGGTATGTGTGTTAGTGTGGGTATGTGTGTTAATGTGGATATGTGTGTTAGCGTGGGTATGTGTGTTAGTGTGGGTATGTGTGTTAGTGTAGATATGTGTGTTAGTGTGGATATGTGTTTGTTAGTGTGGATATGTGTGTTGGTTTGGGTATGTGTGTTAGTGTGGGTATGTGTGTTAATGTGGATATGTGTGTTAGTGTAGATATGTGTGTTAGTGTGGGTATGTGTGTTAGTGTGGGTATGTGTGTTGGTTTGGGTATGTGTGTTGGTTTGGGTATGTGTGTTAGTGTAGATATGTGTGTTAGTGTGGGTATGTGTGTTGGTTTGGGTATGTGTGTTAGTGTGGGTATGTGTGTTAATGTGGATATGTGTGTTAGTGTGGGTATGTGTGTTGGTTTGGGTATGTGTGTTAGTGTGGGTATGTGTGTTAATGTGGATATGTGTGTTAGTGTGGGTATGTGTGTTGGTTTGGGTATGTGTGTTAGTGTAGATATGTGTGTTAGTGTGGGTATGTGTGTTAGTGTGGATATGTGTGTTAGTGTGGGTATGTGTGTTAGTGTGGATATGTGTGTTAGTATGGATATGTGTGTTAGTGTGGATATGTGTGTTAGTGTGGATATGTGTGTTAGTGTGGATATGTGTGTTAATGTGGATATGTGTGTTAGTGTGGGTATGTGTGTTGGTTTGGGTATGTGTGTTAGTGTAGATATGTGTGTTAGTGTGGATATGTGTGTTAGTGTGGATATGTGTGTTAGTGTGGGTATGTGTGTTAGTGTGGGTATGTGTGTTAGTGTGGATATGTGTGTTAGTGTGGGTATGTGTGTTAGTGTGGGTATGTGTGTTAATGTGGATATGTGTGTTAGCGTGGGTATGTGTGTTAGTGTGGGTATGTGTGTTAGTGTAGATATGTGTGTTAGTGTGGGTATGTGTGTTAGTGTGGGTATGTGTGTTGGTTTGGGTATGTGTGTTAGTGTGGGTATGTGTGTTAATGTGGATATGTGTGTTAGTGTGGGTATGTGTGTTGGTTTGGGTATGTGTGTTAGTGTAGATATGTGTGTTAGTGTGGATATGTGTGTTAGTGTGGGTATGTGTGTTAGTGTGGATATGTGTGTTAGTATGGATATGTGTGTTAGTGTGGATATGTGTGTTAGTGTGGATATGTGTGTTAGTGTGGATATGTGTGTTAATGTGGATATGTGTGTTAGTGTGGGTATGTGTGTTGGTTTGGGTATGTGTGTTAGTGTAGATATGTGTGTTAGTGTAGATATGTGTGTTAGTGTGGATATGTGTGTTAGTGTGGGTATGTGTGTTAGTGTGGATATGTGTGTTAGTGTGGGTATGTGTGTTAGTGTAGATATGTGTGTTAGTGTGGGTATGTGTGTTAGTGTAGATATGTGTGTTAGTGTGGGTATGTGTGTTAGTGTGGGTATGTGTGTTGGTTTGGGTATGTGTGTTAGTGTGGGTATGTGTGTTAATGTGGATATGTGTGTTAGTGTGGGTATGTGTGTTGGTTTGGGTATGTGTGTTAGTGTAGATATGTGTGTTAGTGTGGGTATGTGTGTTAGTGTGGATATGTGTGTTAGTGTAGATATGTGTTTGTTAGTGTGGATATGTGTGTTAGTGTAGATATGTGTGTTAGTGTGGGTATGTGTGTTAGTGTGGGTATGTGTGTTGGTTTGGGTATGTGTGTTAGTGTGGGTATGTGTGTTAATGTGGATATGTGTGTTAGTGTGGGTATGTGTGTTGGTTTGGGTATGTGTGTTAGTGTAGATATGTGTGTTAGTGTGGGTATGTGTGTTAGTGTGGATATGTGTGTTAGTGTGGGTATGTGTGTTAGTGTGGATATGTGTGTTAGTATGGATATGTGTGTTAGTGTGGATATGTGTGTTAGTGTGGATATGTGTGTTAGTGTGGATATGTGTGTTAATGTGGATATGTGTGTTAGTGTGGGTATGTGTGTTGGTTTGGGTATGTGTGTTAGTGTAGATATGTGTGTTAGTGTGGATATGTGTGTTAGTGTGGATATGTGTGTTAGTGTGGGTATGTGTGTTAGTGTGGGTATGTGTGTTAGTGTGGATATGTGTGTTAGTGTGGGTATGTGTGTTAGTGTGGGTATGTGTGTTAATGTGGATATGTGTGTTAGCGTGGGTATGTGTGTTAGTGTGGGTATGTGTGTTAGTGTAGATATGTGTGTTAGTGTGGGTATGTGTGTTAGTGTGGGTATGTGTGTTGGTTTGGGTATGTGTGTTAGTGTGGGTATGTGTGTTAATGTGGATATGTGTGTTAGTGTGGGTATGTGTGTTGGTTTGGGTATGTGTGTTAGTGTAGATATGTGTGTTAGTGTGGATATGTGTGTTAGTGTGGGTATGTGTGTTAGTGTGGATATGTGTGTTAGTATGGATATGTGTGTTAGTGTGGATATGTGTGTTAGTGTGGATATGTGTGTTAGTGTGGATATGTGTGTTAATGTGGATATGTGTGTTAGTGTGGGTATGTGTGTTGGTTTGGGTATGTGTGTTAGTGTAGATATGTGTGTTAGTGTAGATATGTGTGTTAGTGTGGATATGTGTGTTAGTGTGGGTATGTGTGTTAGTGTGGATATGTGTGTTAGTGTGGGTATGTGTGTTAGTGTGGATATGTGTGTTAGTGTGGATATGTGTGTTAGTGTGGATATGTGTGTTAGTGTGGATATGTGTGTTAGTGTGGATATGTGTGTTAGTGTGGGTATGTGTGTTAGTGTGGGTATGTGTGTTAGTGTGGGTGTGTGTGTTAGTCTGGGTATGTGTGTTAGTGTGGATATGTGTGTTAGTGTGGGTGTGTGTTTGTTAGTGTGGATATGTGTGTTAGTGTGGGTGTGTGTGTGTTAGTGTGGGTGTGTGTGTTAGTGTGGATATGTGTGTTAGTCTGGGTATGTGTGTTAGTGTGGATATGTGTGTTAGTGTGGATATGTGTGTTAGTGTGGGTATGTGTGTTAGTGTGGGTGTGTGTGTTAGTGTGGGTATGTGTGTTAGTGTGGGTATGTGTGTTAGTGTGGATATGTGTGTTAGTGTGGGTGTGTGTGTTAGTGTGGATATGTGTGTTAGTCTGGGTATGTGTGTTAGTGTGGATATGTGTGTTAGTGTGGGTGTGTGTTTGTTAGTGTGGATATGTGTGTTAGTGTGGGTATGTGTGTTAGTGTGGATATGTGTGTTAGTGTGGGTGTGTGTTTGTTAGTGTGGATATGTGTGTTAGTGTGGGTATGTGTGTTAGTGTGGATATGTGTGTTAGTGTGGGTATGTGTGTTAGTGTGGATATGTGTGTTAGTGTGGGTGTGTGTGTGTTAGTGTGGGTATGTGTGTTAGTGTGGGTATGTGTGTTAGTGTGGGTGTGTGTGTGTTAGTGTGGGTGTGTGTGTTAGTGTGAATATGTGTGTTGAAATGACAGTGTCCTGATTCCTGATTCCATTATGGGACAACGGCGCCGTCATGTTATGTAGCGCAGTGTGAACACCAGAGGGCGCTCTTCACCAGCTATTAGAAGCAGGGCGTTCAGTCCCAGCGTCGTTCCTTCCACGGCGCCATTTACAGTTTAACGTCATCCATCAGCGCTGCGGGCTGCAGGGACCACGTCCCGGTCCTGGTCCCTGCAGCCCGCCTCATGGGAGCAGCGAGCAGGCCGGAGCCCTCACACGTGTAAATACAGATGTGGACAGTGTGAAGGATGTCCACTATGTCCACTGTGTCCACTATGTCTATGTCCACTGTGTCCACTATGCCCACTATGTCCACTATGTCCACTATGTCCACTGTGTCCACTATGTCCACTATGTCCACTATGTCCACTATGCCCACTATGTCCACTATGCCCACTATGTCCACTATGCCCACTATGTCCACTATGCCCACTATGTCCACTATGTCCACTACGTGTTCCTGTCTTCTTCCAGCTGGCCCGTGTTTCAGGTGTTTTATGATTCCATGGTAACTGATCAGTTAAATCAGCCAGTCGGCCATTTACACCACTGAGAAACCACATCAGTCACCGCCTGTCTGCTCCTCCATCCTCCATTACTCCGCCTGGTCCTCCATCCTCCATTACTCCGCCTGGTCCTCCATCCTCCATTACTCCGTCTGGTCCTCCATCCTCCATTACTCTGCTTGGTCCTCCATCCTCCATTACTCCGCCTGGTCCTCCATCCTCCATTACTCCGCCTGTTCCTCCATCCTCCATTATTCTGTCTGGTCCTCCATCCTCCATTACTCCGCCTGGTCCTCCATCCTCCATTACTCCGCCTGGTGCTCCATCCTCCAGTATTCTGTCTGGTCCTCCATCCTCCATTACTCCGCCTGGTCCTCCACCCTCCAGTATTCCTCCATCTGCTGGGAAGCCTTATGCCATGTGTGCAACGTACTCCTGTACTCCTGCCGAGTGCTCGGGGGACAGGTTACAGGTTAAACAATGCCAGATCTTCTCTCCCCCCAAAACAATTTCTCTTTCTGTGTCTTTCCGTCACACGGAACGGACGAGACAGCTTGAGCCCCTCAGAGCAGGGATTTCTAGTTTGGGGGGGGGGGGACGGGGGGGCGAGGGGGGGGTAGGGGCCTGAAAGGTCAGCGCCGGAAGCGTTTCTGTTATTACTAAAAAGTGAGCAGCCCCTTGGACCTTTTCTTCCCTTTTGACAGACACGAACGTCTTTGATCCGAACTGAGTTAGTCCTGCCCGCCTCCTTTCTGAAGACACTGAAGCCGAATACGGCCTCCTCCACTTCCGCTCCCGCTCCCGCTCCCGCGAGCCTCCCCCACTTCCGCTCCCGCTTCCGCGAGCCTCCTCCACTTCCGCTCCCGCTCCCGCGAGCCTCCCCCACTTCCGCTCCCGCTCCCGCTCCCGCGAGCCTCCTCCACTTCCGCTCCCGCTCCCGCGAGCCTCCCCCACTTCCGCTCCCGCTTCTGCGAGCCTCCTCCACTTCCGCTCCCGCTCCCGCGAGCCTCTTCCACTTCCGCTCCCGCTTCCGCGAGCCTCCTCCACTTCCGCTCCCGCGAGCCTCCTCCACTCCCGCTCCCGCGAGCCTCCTCCACTTCCGCTCCCGCTCCCGCGAGCCTCCCCCACTTCCGCTCCCGCTTCCGCGAGCCTCCTCCACTTCCGCTCCCGCTTCCGCGAGCCTCCTCCACTTCCGCTCCCGCTTCCGCGAGCCTCCTCCACTTCCGCTCCCGCTCCCGCGAGCCTCTTCCACTTCCGCTCCCGCTTCCGCGAGCCTCCTCCACTTCCGCTCCCGCGAGCCTCCTCCACTCCCGCTCCCGCGAGCCTCCTCCACTCCCGCTCCCGCTCCCGCGAGCCTCCGGCGCGGCGGACGTCTGCAGCGGGACGCGGGTCATGGCTGCTGGCCTCGGCGTGCGGAGGGATCTGGACTGTGACGCGCCGCCACAGGGTCGAACACGGGGTGTTGACCATGGAGCCGGGAGCTGCTTTTGTGGGTCCTGCATCTGTTTGATTCCTTCACACCGGGGGATGGGGGTGGGGTGGGGATGGGGCGGGGGATGGGGGTGGGGGGGACCCCTGGGTGAGTCGGGGTGAATGGAACGTGAGCTGAATGCTGCTGGACTGGAGCTGTCACAACACCGAGGAGGCCGCATGGCGGGCGAGGCAGGAGGGATGCTGGGCAGCGGTCGTTTGAGGCGGGGGACAAACTGCTTTGGAAGGAACCGAGAACTGGTTTGGAGGCGTTGGGCGAACATGTCATGTTTTCCATGAATCAGGAACTGGCACGCTCAGCTTACAATAACAATGAACACGTTGTTGTTCTCAGGCCAGCGGTCAAGCAATAACACGACGTGTTTTTTAATTATTTCTTTTATAGCGCGAGCTGAGCTGTTTGGACCTCAACAACATGGTTTCACACGCGGTGCGAGAGTCTTGGTTCATGGAGCGGTGTGGAATATTCCCTGTCCCGATGAACCCATGCTCAGCATTGCTGACATGTGATGTCACGCCCTTGGTCAGCCAGAAGGCCAGAAGACCAGAAGGCAGGCAGAGAGAGAGGGGGGGGGGGAGAGAGAGGGGGGGAGAGGGAAAGGGGGGGGGACGAGAGAGTGAGGGAGAGAGAGGGGGGAGAGAGAGAGGGAGAGGGGGAAGAGAGAGACGGAGAGGGGGGGAGGAGAGAGTGAAGGCGAGAGAGAGGGGGGGGGATAGAGGGAGAGAGTGGCGAGAGAGGGAGGGGGAAAGAGGGAAAGGGGGACGAGAGAGTGGGGGGGGAGAGAGGGGGGGGAGAGGGGGGGGAGAGAGAGAGGGAGAGGGGGAAGAGAGAGTGAAGGCGAGAGAGAGAGGGGGGATAGAGGGAGAGAGTGGCGAGAGAGGGAGGGGGAAAGAGGGAAAGGGGGACGAGAGAGTGAAGAGGGAGAGGGGCAAGAGAGGGAGAGACGGAGAGGGGGGGAGGAGAGAGAGGGAGAGGGGGGGAAGAGAGTGAGGGAGGGGGAAAGAAAGAGAGAGTGAGGGAGAGAGAGAGAGAGAGTGAGGGAGAGAGAGGGTGGGAGAGTGAGGGAAAGGGGGACGAGAGAGTGAGGGAGGGGGGAAGAGAGAGTGAGGGAGAGGAGGTAAGAGAGAGAGAGGGAGAGGAGGTAAGAGAGAGAGAGGGAGAGGAGGTAAGAGAGAGAGAGGGAGAGAGGGGGGGAGGGAGAGGGGGGAAGAGAGAGAGAGGGACCCCATCATCTGCTTGTTGAGAGTGTAAGTGCGAGTGAATGAAGTGAGCAAAGTCTTTGTTTAGCTCCACTAAAAGAGTTGATGAGCAGCTTCCTCCCGGCCTCGCCGGTCCCGCAGGACAGTTCTGTTTCAAAGCGAACTCAAGTGTGTGTTGTTTCAGAAAATATGGTTCATGGCAGAGGTCAATCCCTTCCCTGATCCTGACAATTACTCAGCATCGGGTTTCACTGGCGTACACATAGCACACATTTCTGCTGAGCCCTCTGACGACACTGCAGGACACCGCACGGGAGTATGAAGGCCGCTTATCTCAGACAACACCGGTGAGCTTGTCATAAGCCGTAGTCTACATCAGCCGTAGTCTACATGAGCCATAGTCTACATGAGCCGTAGTCTACATCAGCCGTAGTCTACATGAGCTGTAGTCTACATGCACCGTAGTCTACATGAGCCACAGTCTACATGAGCCGTAGTCTACATGAGCCGCAGTCTACATAAGCCGTAGTCTACATCAGCCGTAGTCTACATAAGCCACAGTCTACATAAGCCGTAGTCTACATGAGCTGTAGTCTACATGAGCTGTAGTCTACATAAGCCGTAGTCTACATCAGCCGTAGTCTACATGAGCTGTAGTCTACATGCACCGTAGTCTACATGAGCCACAGTCTACATGAGCCGTAGTCTACATGAGCCGCAGTCTACATAAGCCGTAGTCTACATCAGCCGTAGTCTACATAAGCCACAGTCTACATAAGCCGTAGTCTACATCAGCTGTAGTCTACATCAGCTGTAGTCTACATGAGCTGTAGTCTACTTAAGCTGTAGTCTACATGAGCCGTAGTCTACATGAGCCGCAGTCTACATAAGCCGTAGTCTACATCAGCCGTAGTCTACATAAGCCACAGTCTACATAAGCCGTAGTCTACATCAGCTGTAGTCTACATCAGCTGTAGTCTACATGAGCTGTAGTCTACTTAAGCTGTAGTCTACATGAGCCGTAGTCTACATGAGCCGCAGTCTACATAAGCCGTAGTCTACATCAGCCGTAGTCTACATAAGCCACAGTCTACATAAACTGTAGTCTACATGACCTGTAGTCTACATAAGCTGTAGTCTACATCAGCTGTAGTCTACATCAGCTGTAGTCTACATGAGCTGTAGTCTACATGAGCTGTAGTCTACATTAGCCGTAGTCTACATAAGCTGTAGTCTACATGAGCTGTAGTCTACATAAGCTGCAGTCTACATAAGCTGTAGTCTACATGAGGGGGCGACTGATCAGATCGTTTTCATTTAAGCCTCACTGTGAGAGGTAGAAATACAAAGTTTGATATTTGATTCAATAGTTTAAGCACAGCCCGTTATGGCAACGCCCCACCGTGGCTAACTGGAGTACTGCGACGACACAAGCGCTCTATGCTGACCAGGAACGTGACATGATCTCTCGCCATCGGGCCAACGGTGTGTGATGGTCTGAGAAGAGGAGACAACTGAAAGCCTCAAGGGGAACCGGAAGTGATGCAGCCCTGGCTGGGTTTCTCATTTGCACGTGATAAAGTGAACAGAGTTTACCAAGTCTGACCGATGCAACTGCAGATAGCAAAACTGCTGTGGCCCGGATCCGTCCCACACCAACACTTCAGCCGGCCCACATGCCGTGTGGAATGACAGGACTTGGGCGGTCCGCTCCTGTTTGCCAGATCTGGGCCAGAACCAAGCCATAGCAATGCTGCATGTGCCACATATTTGTCAAAGGTGGCCATATTTGTTTTGTGATATTTGGGCCATATTTGCTATTGTACATGTGGGCCATTTCAGGCTCACATCCATTTGGTCAGGGCCAGAAGAAGGCGATCAGTGCCGCATCACTGCCTGAAGTGGGCCACATCCGGATGCTGTCTGGGTCGGCAACGTACAGATGAAGACACACATAAAGAATCAAAATCACTTCAATACCCAAAGTAAAGTTCATGCACATGAATGTGTCACCAGCTCTGAGTAAATACTTCCAGAGCATCCCGTGACAGTGGTAGCACTGTTTAACCCCTTTATTTTACCCAGAGACTTGCTGCTCAGCTTCAGAGTCAAAGTTAGAGCTCACTTCGCAGCAGCAGCAGCAGCAGTAGCAGCCTGTAGCCTGTAGCCTGTAGCCTGTAGCCTGTAGCCTGCAGCCTGTAGCCTGCAGCCTGCAGCCTGTAGCCTGTAGCCTGCAGCCTGCAGCCTGTAGCCTGCAGCCTGTAGCCTGTAGCCTGCAGCCTGTAGCCTGCAGCCTGTAGCCTGTAGCCTGCAGCCTGCAGCCTACAGCCTGCAGCCTGTAGCCTGCAGCCTGTAGCCTGTAGCCTGCAGCCTGTAGCCTGTAGCCTGTAGCCTGTAGCCTGTAGCCTGTAGCCTACATTCCAGACAGTTAAAAAAGTGGAGTGCTCATGGTGAATCACGAACTGCACGGGTGCTCCCGATTAAAGGGCTGGACACAGATAACTGGAGGCCACGCTATTTGTGACCAGAGGCTGTTGGAAGCGGAGCGGGCAGCTGCACGTTGAGACAAAAACATCAAAAGGCCAGCCACAGATGTGTGCAATTAGCTTCATGGTAGACATTTGGGGAGCAAAGGTCCATAAAACTGGCAACTTATTATGGTTGATCTAAGGTGGCCGGAGGGAAGCCTGAACTCAACAAAATGGAGCCCAGCTCACGATGGCTCTTTACCTGGGCTACAATAGTCCACCGTCGGCCTCTGAAGTGGAACGTCATCACCTTCAGATCCGCCGGACGTGTTTCCACGCCTTCAGGTTCTCCTTGAACGTCCCTCCTGCGACCCGAGCTCAACGTGTTTCCAATCACCGGCAAACGCTAAGCTTCCTGTTTGTGTAAACATTTTCTCATTTTGTTTTGCGAGAAAGCGGGTTAGAATAATCGCCGCTGACCCCTTCGCCCTCCTGCTCCCTAGCAAGCGCAGGGCAGGCCGGCCCTCTGTGCCGACACCGCTGGGGCCGGAGGCGGCAGCCTGTCACGGCCCATCGTGGCCTGTCAGCAGGAGAAAGTCAGGAATGGACAGATTCTCCAAGGGTCACCGACTCCAGCCATTGACACCGATGGTTACCAGCTGTGGGATCTTCTCAAACTCCGCATTCAGCTTGGACGCTCCATGTGGAGGCATGAAACAGCACAACAACAACACAACAGCAGCACCGGAATACCCGGGCCATGCACTCGGAGCGACTCCCTTCACATTAGCCCGCGGCGTTCCGACCCGCTGTCCGCTCTGTTAGTGCATAATTCAGCTCATAAACCTAATAACTTGAAATGAAATGCAACATAGCTGCCCTGCTGTTTCACGAATGTGATGCCTCCTCTAGCTCGAAGTAAACCGCAGCCAGCGTCGGGCTTCGGCGCCCCCTTCGCGTGTGCACATGCTGCACACCTGCTTTTTGCACCTCTGGTTGGACGGGAAAGGCCGTGCATGACAGCCGGTGAGTGGCCTTAGCCGTCGTGAGCTACACGACTCAGTTGTGGCCATTCTCCGGACGCGTCCGCCGGTCCTTCTGGAGTCCCGCTGGGTAGATATGTACGTGTTTCACTGCTAAACAGGAAACAACATTCTGAACGAGTCCCACCGGCGTCGCCCGCCCTGCGCCCCGCTCCCCGAGACAGCGGCCGAGACATGCCGCCATGTTGGATCCGAAGAGAATAGATTAAAAAAAAGGGGTTGCTATTTCTGTTCAGCCTCTGTCCTCTCATCCGGCGCCCCCCTGCATGCGGGATTGTTCAAGGAGCCGGTAAACATTTGGTTCCTGCTGTCACACGGGAGCTGGACTCACATCTAGTTGGTGACCTAATTCCACTGTTCTGACTCTGAGATGGTTTATTGATCCCTGTGGGGAAATTCCTCCCTGCATGTAACCCCTCCTAGCCGTGTAGCTAGGAGCAGTGGGCGGCCGCCGTGCAGCGCCTGAGGACCAGCTCCAGTTGGCCTTGCCATGCCTTGCTCAGGGGCACAGTCAGGAGCACTGACCCTAACATGCAGGTCTTTCTGATGGTGGAAGGAAACCGGAGCACCCGGAGAAACCCACCACCAGACACGGGGAGAACATGCAAACTTCACACAGATGACGACCCCCAAGGCTGGACGACCCCCAAGGCTGGACGACCCCCAAGGCTGGACGACCCCGGGGTTCGAACCCAGGACCTTCTTGCTGTGAGGCGAGCGTGCTAACCACTGGGCCTCCCGCATCACTCATGTAAGCCACCTCTTCAGTCTCGCGGGCACAAGCTCCATCTGGTCGCCTACAAACACGTCGCTGTCCTGCACCGCCCGCGAGCTCCACCTTGGTTTCTCTGTCCACAGAACATTTCCCGGGTTTCGGTCGGTTGTGGCCGGGCTGAACCATTTGGGGAAGACTTTTCCCCCCAGACCAATACTGCCGATGCAATTTAGTTTGTGTGTTTTTTTAAGTTAATTATCTTCTGTGTTATTCACTAAACACAAGCGATAACCCCTGGCAGTATGGCCAACACAACAACAAGCCTACGTCCCTGTGGGCCGGGCCTACGCAGCACGATGAAGACTCCAGATCAGCTGGCGAGTGAACGAACTGATAACATCCTTAACTATGGAGCTGCAAAACGTACAATCTTCACCTTCAGGCCTTGTCAAGGTGCAATATCATGATCGTGAGGTTTGCCCACTAGTGTCACCCCACTCTCCCCCGAGTCCTCCCTGGTAGAGCTGCTCAAGGTGAGGAGGCGACGGTGACACAACACAACCCTGCTCCACAACCACACGTTCCCCGCTGGCCAGCTGCTATCCCGGTTTCTGGGGTCTTTGCCTCGTCTTCCGTCAGCTCGGGCTTCGCTCGCCTCCCCGGTCCCTCGGAGGCGTCGATGTGTGAGGCGGCTCTGTGAGGGAAGGCTAAACAAACAGGCCGGGCCCGGCACAAAGAGTCCGCCACTCACAGACATGTGGCAGCAAAACCCTCTCAATCCCTTTCCCCACCCCCAGCGACAACTCGAGCCCCCTCACACTCCCACCAGAACCACACAACCCCTCCAGCCACCCCCTGAAAGATGCAGGGGGAGGGGGCGCAGATTCTGATTCCTATTCAGCGAATGTCAGCGCCTCACAAAGGGGACCACATGACACTGCCATTAAATCAGAGTTAATGGACTCCTTTCTCAGCCCCACGGACATGACAGGGGGCGTGCGTGTGGGGGCGGGGGGGGGGGTGGGGGAGGGAGTGGAGCCGCCGAGGGTGCCGGTTTGCCCCATTGAAGGGGCACATGGGCCGTGCGTGATGGAGTGAGCGGATGGGTGAGGGAGGCATGTTTTCCACGGATATTAAGGGCTCGCTGGGTGAAAAGCCCCGCGTCTCATTCAACACCTATTTGTTTTAAGAGGCATATAACTCAAAGGGCCGAGCGCCGCGGTGCCTTAAACAGTTGGGGATTTAAAATAGCCGATGTTAATCACACGGCTCGCCGGCTCCGCGGTCCGGCCCCGAGCCGCACGGCCCTTCTGCGCTGCAGCCGACTTGGGCGTGAGAGGCAGAACAACATAGCATCAATCATGAGCCACTTAAACAGCGAGCGGCCGACTACACGGACCATGTTGGGGAACGGCCCATCAATCAATCTGCCGGAGCCAAGGTAAGCATGGAGCACGCCCTCCGCTGGACTTGTGGGGCCATTGTTGATTTGCATGTGAACACTTAAGTCACAATGAGGAGCCAGACTGGGGGACAGCAATTCCTGAGATGCTATGTTCCCCTCCCCACAGGGCAGATCTCGGTGCCCCCTTCCTGCCCCCTTCCTGCCGTCCCACGCTCAAAGAGCGCATCGCCAAACGCCGGCGTGGAGATGAGCGAGGATGGCATTGGTGTCGCCGGCAGGCATTCATCGCCTCTGCAACCCCCTGCCTGACGCCGGGCAGGGGATGTGGAGAGAGACAGAGGCGGAGAGACACAGAGCCCCAGGTATCGACCTCATTAGCAGATAAAAGCAACCTTTCCCGGTGACCTCTGACCCCATGGGGTTGCCATGGAGCCTGCCAGGCGAGGCATGGATGGAGCATGCTGGGATAGCTCCCAGCAGGATAGAATGAATATGGGCTGCTGTGAGAATTATTACTACGCCCCCTCCCCCCCCCTCCCCCCCATCCAACACACACACGCACACACACACACACACACACACACACACACACACACACACACACACACACACACACACACACACACACACACACACACACACACACAGCTTTGCATCCATCTCCCTCGTGCTGCCTTGAACTCAGGTACAGTTGGAGCACATTCTCTGTGCTCTCATGCCCGTCGTGTTAAGACGGGTGTGACTGCTGAGCTCCTCGTGGCCACGGGCTCACCTCCGACCCGCCGCCGCCGCCGCCGCCGCTGCGAGGAGGGAGTGACGCCGTTTAGCCGAGGACGAGGTGGGGAGGCCGCCGAAGCGGCTGTAACGCTCCCCCTCCAACACGCGTTCGTCACTCGCAGGAAGTTGGCCATGTTGGCGTGCTCCACTTCACACTTCTACTGGATGCACGTTTTGATTTGGTGCTCTGCGTTGTGGATGACGTTCCTGGCCGAGCGGTCCGGAGGCTGGAGTTTGAACTTGCAGCTGGGATACACGGGAAACACAGGAGGGCGTTTCGCAGAGGCCTCGGACCGTGTAGTCATCCGCCCTCGGTGCTCCGCAGGACACCACACACGACATGTGTGAGGGAGTAGATATCTGTATGTTGCTGGTGTGTGTCCATCCCTGTGTGTGTCTGTGTGTCTGTGTGTGTCTGTGTGTGTGTGTGTGTGT
>NC_079217.1:1613786-1623786 GCF_029633865.1 Lampris incognitus
ACACATCCCCATGAACCCAGACAACATAACACATCCCCATGAACCCAGACAACACAACACATCTCCATGAACCCAGACAACACAACACATCCCCATGAACCCAGACAACATAACACATCCCCATGAACCCAGACAACACAACACATCTCCATGAACCCAGACAACATAACACATCCCCATGAACCCAGACAACACAACACATCTCCATGAACCCAGATAACACAACACATCCCCATGAGCTCAGACAACATAACACATCCCCATGAACCCAGACAACACAACACATCCCCATGAACCCAGACAACACAACACATCCCCATGAACCCAGACAACACAACACATCCCCATGAACCCAGACAACACAACACATCCCCATGAACCCAGACAACACAACACATCCCCATGAACCCACACAACACAACACATCCCCATGAACCCAGACAACACAACACATCCCCATGAGCCCAGACAACACAACACGTCCCCATGAACCCACACAACACAACACATCCCCATGAACCCAGACAACACAACACGTCCCCATGAGCTCAGACAACATAACACATCCCCATGAACCCACACAACGCAACACATCCCCATGAACCCACACAACACAGCACATCTCCATGAGCCCAGACAACACAACACATCTCCATGAGCCCAGACAACACAACACATCCCCATGAACCCAGACAACACAACACGTCCCCATGAACCCAGACAACACAACACATCCCCATGAACCCAGACAACACAACACGTCCCCATGAACCCAGACAACACAACACATCCCCATGAACCCAGACAACACAACACGTCCCCATGAACCCAGACAACACAACACATCCCCATGAACCCAGACAACACAACACGTCCCCATGAGCCCAGACAACACAACACATCTCCATGAGCCCAGACCACACAACACATCCCCATGAACCCAGACAACACAACACATCCCCATGAACCCAGACAACACAACACGTCCCCATGAACCCAGACAACACAACACATCCCCATGAACCCAGACAACACAACACGTCCCCATGAACCCAGACAACACAACACATCCCCATGAACCCAGACAACACAACACGTCCCCATGAACCCAGACAACACAACACGTCCCCATGAGCCCAGACAACACAACACATCCCCATGAGCCCAGACCACACAACACATCCCCATGAGCTCAGACAACATAACACATCCCCATGAACCCAGACAACACAACACAACACATCCCCATGAACCCAGACAACACAACACATCCCCATGAACCCAGACAACATAACACAACACATCCCCATGAACCCAGATAACACAACACATCTCCATGAGCCCAGATAACACAACACATCCCCATGAACCCAGACAACACAACACATCCCCATGAACCCAGACAACACAACACATCTCCATGAGCCCAGACAACACAACACATCTCCATGAACCCAGACAACACAACACATCTCCATGAACCCAGACAACGCAACACATCTCCATGAGCCCAGACAACACAACACATCCCCATGAACCCAGATAACACAACACATCCCCATGAACCCAGACAACACAACACATCTCCATGAACCCAGACAACACAACACATCCCCATGAACCCAGACAACACAACACATCTCCATGAACCCAGACAACACAACACATCTCCATGAACCCAGACAACACAACACATCTCCATGAGCCCAGATAACACAACACATCCCCATGAACCCAGACAACACAACACATCCCCATGAACCCAGACAACACAACACGTCCCCATGAACCCAGACAACACAACACGTCCCCATGAACCCAGACAACACAACACATCCCCATGAACCCAGACAACACAACACGTCCCCATGAACCCAGACAACACAACACATCCCCATGAACCCAGACAACACAACACGTCCCCATGAGCTCAGACAACATAACACATCCCCATGAACCCACACAACACAACACATCTCCATGAGCCCAGACAACACAACACATCTCCATGAGCCCAGACAACACAACACATCTCCATGAGCCCAGACAACACAACACATCCCCATGAACCCAGACAACACAACACATCCCCATGAACCCAGACAACACAACACATCCCCATGAACCCAGACAACACAACACATCTCCATGAGCCCAGACAACACAACACATCTCCATGAACCCAGACAACGCAACACATCTCCATGAGCCCAGACAACACAACACATCTCCATGAACCCAGACAACACAACACATCTCCATGAGCCCATACAACACAACACATCTCCATGAACCCAGACAACGCAACACATCTCCATGAGCCCAGACAACACAACACATCTCCATGAACCCAGACAACACAACACATCCCCATGAGCCCAGACAACACAACACATCTCCATGAGCCCAGACAACACAACACATCTCCATGAACCCAGACAACACAACACATCTCCATGAGCCCAGACAACACAACACATCTCCATGAGCCCTCTCAGTTGGCCGTGCCCAGAAAACCTCCAAAGGAAGGCATCCTAATCAGAGCTCCTCACCCTATCTCTAAGGCTGAGCCCAAACCCCCTACGGAGGAAACTCATTTCAGCCACTTGTATCCACCATCTCACCCTCTCGGTCGCTACCCAAAGCTCATGACCATAGGGGAGGGTTGACACGAAGACTGACTGGTACATTGAGAGCTTTGCCTTCTGGCTCAGCTCCTTCTTCACCACAATGGTCCGGTACAACGTCCTCATTACTGCTGATGCTGCACCAACCCGCCTGTCAATCTCCCGCTCCATCCTACCCTCACTCGTGAACAAGACCCCGAGATACTTGAACTCCTTCACCTGAGGCAGCAACTCATCCCCAACCCGGAGGGAGCAAGCCACCATGTCCCGGTAGAGAACCGTGGCCTCAGACTTGGAGGTGCTGACTCTCCTCCCGGCCATTTCCCCCTCAGCTGCAAACCGCCTCAGTGCGCTGGAGGTCACGTCTGATGAGGCCAACAAAACCACATCATCTGCGAAGAGCAGAGATGCAGTTCTGCGGTTCGCTAAACAGACACACTCCTCACCTTGGCTGCTCCTTGACATCCGGTCCATGAGTATCACAAACAGAATCGGAGAAAAGGGACAACCTTGGCAGAGTCCAATACCCACCCAATGTCGGATATGGATTTATAAGATATATAAAAAATGTGGTGAGGAGGACACTAAGCGGCGTCCAGGTGGTGACCACCATCACCATGGAGACCTGGGAGGAGGGTAGACACGTGCCCACAAGGGAGACTCACATCACACCATTCACACACAGGAGAAGAGAGAGGAAGAAGAAGAAGACATCATTCAGAGAGAAAGGAAGGACATGTGAGAGGAGAGAACAGTTTGCAGTAATCTGTAGTGTACAATCCCACTGGCAGGACGGTGCTTGGTTGGGGGCGCCCCAGTGGCTCACCTGGTAGAGCTCATACCACATAAGTCTGAGTCCTTCTCGCCGTGGCCTGGGTCCGAATCCGGCCCGGGTCCTTTGCTGCATGTCAACCCCTCTCTCTCCCCTGCCTTTCCTGTCTCTCTCTCGACCGTCGCTATCGAATAAAGGTGGAAAATGCCAAAAAAAATCTTAATAAAATAAAAACAGAACAGTGTTTGGTAAATTCATTGAGACAGAAACCGACCCGCCATCCAGTCCAGGTTGTGAGGCACTCCACTTAAAGACAACTAGTTGTAAACTAAGGCAAAAAGATGAGTTTTAAGTTTGGATTTAAAGACTCAACAGACTCTGATGGTCTGATGGCAGCAGGCAGGTTATTCCACAAGAATGGAGCCCGACAGGAAAAGGCCCTGCTGCCACCAGCTGACTTCTTTTTAACTTTGGGGTCACACAGGAGCCCTGTATTTTGAGAACGAAGTGCTCGAGATGGCATGTAAGGTTTAAGGAGATCAGACAGGTAGGATGGGGCAAGCCCATTTAGGACTTTATAAGTCAGCAGAAGCACCTTGTATTCTGATCTAACATGGATAGGAAGCCAATGAAGGGAGGCAAGAATTGGTGTAATATGGTCAAATTTCCTAGTTTTAGTTAGGATTCTAGCAGCAGCATTCTGAACCATCTGAAGACTTTTAGTACTAGAATGTGGCAGACCTGAGAACAGACCATTACAGTAATCAAGTCTGGATGAAACAAATGCATGTATTAGAGTCTCTGCATCAGCCACGGAGAGAAAAGACCGAATCTTAGCTTTGTTACGTAAATGAAAAAAGGCAGTCTTGGTGATTTCTTTAATGTGCTTATCAAAGGAAAGTATGGGATCAAACGTAACACCAAGATTTTTGGCTGCCACACTTTGTGAAACCACAGAGTTGTCGATTGCTATCGTTACTTGATCAGATTGGTGTCTGTGTCTAGCAGGGCCAATGACCAGCATCTCAGAAGATCTTCATGCTGCTCAATAATCCTCGTGTAGTAGTCCTGTCCTGTAGGCTGACGGTAGTTGTTCTAACTAGCTTAGTTCTTATGCTGCTCAGTAATCCAGGTAGGGAAATCACAGAAGGTTGAATCACCTCATCTGGACACAAGGTTTTATTGAGAGAGAGACACTTCATCATCATCCAAGTGACCTCTTCAGTCTCACCTGACTGCAGGTACCCCACCCTTATAAACTATACAGTGGCTGCAGGTACCCCCACCCTTATAAACTATACAGTGGCTGCAGGTACCCCACCCTTATAAACTATACAGTGGCTGCAGGTACCCCACCCTTATAAACAATACAGTGACTGCAGGTGTCCCCACCCTTATAAACTATACAGTGGCTGCAGGTACCCCCACCCTTATAAACTATACAGTGGCTGCAGGTACCCCCACCCTTATAAACTATACAGTGGCTGCAGGTACCCCACCCTTATAAACTATACAGTGGCTGCAGGTACCCCACCCTTATAAACAACACAGCGACTGCAGGTGTCCCACCCTTATAAACAACACAGCGGCTGCAGGTACCCCACCCTTATAAACAACACAGCGGCTGCAGGTACCCCACCCTTATAAACTATACAGTGACTGCAGGTACCCCACCCTTATAAACAATACAGGGACTGCAGGTACCCCACCCTTATAAACAACACAGTGACTGCAGGTGTCCCCACCGTTATAAACAATACAGGGACTGCAGGTACCCCACCCTTATAAACAATACAGGGACTGCAGGTACCCCACCCTTATAAACAATACAGTGACTGCAGGTACCCCACCCTTATAAACAATACAGTGACTGCAGGTGCCCCCACCCTTATAAACAATACAGTGACTGCAGGTGCCCCCACCCTTATAAGCTATACAGTGACTGCAGGTACCCCACCCTTATAAACAACACAGTGACTGCAGGTGTCCCCACCCTTATAAACAATACAGTGACTGCAGGTGTCCCCACCCTTATAAACAATACAGTGACTGCAGGTGCCCCCACCCTTATAAACAATACAGTGACTGCAGGTGTCCCCACCCTTATAAACAACACAGTGACTGCAGGTGTCCCCACCCTTATAAACTATACAGTGACTGCAGGTGTCCCCACCCTTATAAACAACACAGCGGCTGCAGGTACCCCACCCTTATAAACTATACAGTGACTGCAGGTACCCCACCCTTATAAACAATACAGTGACTGCAGGTACCCCACCCTTATAAACTATACAGTGACTGCAGGTACCCCACCCTTATAAACTATACAGTGACTGCAGGTGTCCCCACCCTTATAAACAACACAGCGGCTGCAGGTACCCCACCCTTATAAACTATACAGTGACTGCAGGTACCCCACCCTTATAAACAATACAGTGACTGCAGGTACCCCACCCTTATAAACTATACAGTGACTGCAGGTACCCCACCCTTATAAACTATACAGTGACTGCAGGTACCCCACCCTTATAAACAACACAGCGGCATAACGACCGATAACAACAATCAGATTCATATGCAAATTGCTCTGAGTGTTAACTACAGTTACAATGGCAATTAAGTTAAATTAAATAAATTAAGTTTCCTTGATTAATATGCTTGGGGAAATGTGTTTATTGCACATTAACCCTCCCTAGCTGTGATCTGTGTCGCTAGGGGCAGTGGGCTGCCAACTTCATGTTGCGCCCGAGGACCAACTCCACTTCTTTCCCCACTGCCTTGCTCAGGGGCACAGACAGGAGTATAAACCCTAACATGCACGCTTCTTCGTCAAAAGAACACACATATCACATAAAACATCTTTTTTAGATGCCAGCATTTCAGTAGAACGACTATTTCCTCTGGGAATCAAACAGAAAAGCGTCACTGTTTTTTAAAAAAAAAAAGTGTCGTCGGTACACAGCGCCCTCTTCAGGTGACACAGGGGTGTGTTCTGCTTCACTAGGTTTCTTCCTAGTTAGTCTCCCTGTTAAAGGGTTTTATTTTAGAGAGGTGTTCCTCATCCGATGTGAGGGTGTAAGGGCAGGATGTTGGGTTGCTGTGAAGCCCCCTGAGGCACATTAGTAATTTGTGATACTGGGCTTTACAAATAACACTGATCTGATTTGATTTGAGCTTCACTAAGCCAATGTAAGCGAACGCAAGACGAGAAAGTACCTTACACGTTGCTGATTGGACACTTATGGTTTATGACGCGTTTTAATGCCCGCCCACCCAGTCTTTCCTCGACCTGTAAATGATTGCCCAACCAACCAACCAATCAGAGAACACCAGCCAGCCGTTCGATCCTTGACGTGTTCTCCAGTCTTCATCAGACCTTGTGGTATTCGAAGCGCGTGAAAGATAAGACAAGAAAGCTAAGAAAAAGAGATTAGCCTAGGACGAATTAGCATCTATAGTGTAAATATTATAATAATTAATTAATCTGTTCAGATCTGTATTGTTCAACTGTATTGTTCATCTTTATATTTGCATTTTTGATCTTGACCTCGTTTAGCAGCCCCGCACTGTAGGCTAACGTTAATTTTTCTAACTAGCTTAGCTAGCTAGCTGCTAGCCTAGCTAGCTCCTGTCCTGTCTTTCGCAATTTTTGCGAAGAAGAATTATGATGGATGCAAACATCGTGGACCGGATCCTTTCTGCTATGAGGAAAAACTAGGAGTGAAGGCACAGGAGAGACCAAGCCCCCACCCAGCTGGTGCAGAGAGTGGGCTCGGTAAGTGGAGTTTTAAGTGTTCTAGGTATGACAAGGTGGCGTGGCTACCGGGCAGTGTGCTAACAACCCGCTTTTATTGCTGGCCTTGCGTAATATGTAGGTGTGCTGCTGCAGGAGATGGTGTTGTTCAGGCTGCAGGAGATGGTGTTGTTCAGCTTGCAGGAGATGGTGTTGTTCAGCTTGCAGGAGATGGTGTTGTTCAGGCTGCAGGAGATGGTGTTGTTCAGCTTGCAGGAGATGGTGTTGTTCGGGTTGCAGGAGATGGTGTTGTTCGGGTTGCAGGAGATGGTGTTGTTCAGGTTGCAGGAGATGGTGTTGTTCAGGTTGCAGGAGATGGTGTTGTTCAGGCTGCAGGAGATGGTGTTGTTCAGGTTGCAGGAGATGGTGTTGTTCAGGCTGCAGGAGATGGTGTTGTTCAGGCTGCAGGAGATGGTGTTGTTCAGGCTGCAGGAGATGGTGTTGTTCAGGTTGCAGGAGATGGTGTTGTTCAGGTTGCAGGAGATGGTGTTGTTCAGGCTGCAGGAGATGGTGTTGTTCAGGTTGCAGGAGATGGTGTTGTTCAGGCTGCAGGAGATGGTGTTGTTCAGGCTGCAGGAGATGGTGTTGTTCAGGTTGCAGGAGATGGTGTTGTTCAGGTTGCAGGAGATGGTGTTGTTCAGGCAGCAGGAGATGGTGTTGTTCAGGCAGCAGGAGATGGTGTTGTTCAGGCTGCAGGAGATGGTGTTGTTCAGGCTGCAGGAGATGGTGTTGTTCAGGCTGCAGGAGATGGTGTTGTTCAGGCAGCAGGAGATGGTGTTGTTCAGGCTGCAGGAGATGGTGTTGTTCAGGTTGCAGGAGATGGTGTTGTTCAGGCAGCAGGAGATGGTGTTGTTCAGGCAGCAGGAGATGGTGTTGTTCAGGCTGCAGGAGATGGTGTTGTTCAGGCTGCAGGAGATGGTGTTGTTCAGGCTGCAGGAGATGGTGTTGTTCAGGCTGCAGGAGATGGTGTTGTTCAGGCTGCAGGAGATGGTGTTGTTCAGGCTGCAGGAGATGGTGTTGTTCAGGTTGCAGGAGATGGTGTTGTTCAGGCTGCAGGAGATGGTGTTGTTCAGGTTGCAGGAGATGGTGTTGTTCAGGCTGCAGGAGATGGTGTTGTTCAGGCTGCAGGAGATGGTGTTGTTCAGGCTGCAGGAGATGGTGTTGTTCAGGTTGCAGGAGATGGTGTTGTTCAGGCTGCAGGAGATGGTGTTGTTCAGGTTGCAGGAGATGGTGTTGTTCAGGCTGCAGGAGATGGTGTTGTTCAGGCTGCAGGAGATGGTGTTGTTCAGGCTGCAGGAGATGGTGTTGTTCAGGCTGCAGGAGATGGTGTTGTTCAGGCTGCAGGAGATGGTGTTGTTCAGGCTGCAGGAGATGGTGTTGTTCAGGTTGCAGGAGATGGTGTTGTTCAGGCTGCAGGAGATGGTGTTGTTCAGGTTGCAGGAGATGGTGTTGTTCAGACTGCAGGAGATGGTGTTGTTCAGGCTGCAGGAGATGGTGTTGTTCAGGCTGCAGGAGATGGTGTTGTTCAGGTTGCAGGAGATGGTGTTGTTCAGGCTGCAGGAGATGGTGTTGTTCAGGTTGCAGGAGATGGTGTTGTTCAGGCTGCAGGAGATGGTGTTGTTCAGGCTGCAGGAGATGGTGTTGTTCAGGCTGCAGGAGATGGTGTTGTTCAGGCTGCAGGAGATGGTGTTGTTCAGGCTGCAGGAGATGGTGTTGTTCAGGCTGCAGGAGATGGTGTTGTTCAGGTTGCAGGAGATGGTGTTGTTCAGGCTGCAGGAGATGGTGTTGTTCAGGTTGCAGGAGATGGTGTTGTTCAGGCTGCAGGAGATGGTGTTGTTCAGGCTGCAGGAGATGGTGTTGTTCAGGCTGCAGGAGATGGTGTTGTTCAGGCTGCAGGAGATGATCTGAGGATCTACGACATGTTGACAGATCTGTTAAGCTTCATGACAAACCGAAGCAGCATGTCGGTGCAGCCGTGCCATCAAGTCTGTTGGGAAATGTGAGGGTTGATACTCACAAAGCATAACGACACGGTCCGGAAAACCCGCACCACTGTGGGAAGGTTGACTGACTCGGTGTCATTATCGGGTCGTCAGGAGCAGCTTTTAGGGGGCATGATGAGAGTGAAGAGTCCCATAATAAAGGAAACTACAGACAGACGGCAGAAGTGTTTCCCAGCTATGGTGATGTTCTGCTGCTCATTTGAAATCGTCCACTGTGATTTCTGGGACGTCTAAGATCATACAAGATGATCTGGCTGAAGCCATCGCTGCTACCGTTCAGCAGATAAAAAGTGAGATTGCCGCTGCGCCCCCTTTTCTTTCTTTTTTTTTAGTTGCTTCACCAAAAATTATGGTCAGCAGCCACCACTGGAGTACATCTGTCACCATCTTACAGTGATGTGATTGCAACCATTCCCCAATCCTCTGTGTATAGTACACATGGCCGTCTAAACTCTAGTTAATGCTCACGGCAATTTGCATATGAAACTGATCGTTGTTTTCGGTTGTTAGGCCACTGTATTGTTTATAAGGGTGGGGACACCTGCAGTCACTGTATTGTTTATAAGGGTGGGGACACCTGCAGTCACTGTATTGTTTATAAGGGTGGGACACCTGCAGTCACTGTATTTTTTACAAGGGTGGGGACAACTGCAGTCACTGTATTGTTTATAAGGGTGGGGGTACCTGCAGTCACTGTATTGTTTATAAGGGTGGGGTACCTGCAGTCACTGTCTTGTTTATAAGGGTGGGGACACATGCAGTCACTGTATTGTTTATAAGGGTGGGACACCTGCAGTCACTGTAT
>NC_079217.1:1628786-1633786 GCF_029633865.1 Lampris incognitus
GATCCCCATGTTGGTAGGCAACAGAATGGACCGCCACGCTACCCGGACACCGTGTTTTTTTGTAAACCATTTTAGCAAAGGCTTGTTAGGAGAAAGCGGAGGCTACACGTGTCTAAACTAAACCCACCCATCCATCCATCCATCCATCCATCCATCCACCCATCCATCCATCCATCCATCCATCCATCCATCCATCCATCCATCATCCAAACCGCTTATCCTGCTCTCAGGGTCGCGGGGATGCTGGAGCCTATCCCAGCAGTCACTGGGCAGCAGGTGGGGAGACACCCTGGACAGGCCGCCAGACCATCACACACACACACACACACACACACACACACACACACACACACACACACACACACACACACACACACATTCACACCTAGGGACAATTTAGTATGGCTGATTCACCTGACCTACATGTCTTTGGACTGTGGGAGGAAACCCACACAGACACGGGGAGAACATGCAAACTCCACACAGAGGACAACCTGGGACGACCCCCAAGGGTTAGACTACCCCGGGGTCGAACCCAGAACCTTCTTACTGTGAGGAGACCGTGCTAACTACTGCGCCACCATGCTGCCTTCTAAACTAAATATAACTGCTACTACTACTACTACTACCACTACCACCACTACTACTACTACTACTACCACTACCACCACCACTACTACTACTACTACCACTACCACCACTACTACCACTACTACTACTACTACTACCACTACCACCACTACTACTACTACTACTACCACTACCACTACTACTACTACTACTACTACTACTACTTTTGGCTGCTCCCGTTAGGGGGCGCCACAGCGGATCATCCGTTTCCATCTCTTCCTGTCCTCTGCATCTTCTTCTGTCACACCAGCCACCTGCATGTCCTCCCTCACCACATCCATAAACCTCCTCTGTGGCCTTCCTCTTCTCCTCTTCCCTGGCAGCTCCATATTCAGCATCCTTCTCCCAGTATACCCAGCATCTCTCCTCCACACATGTCCAAACCATCTCCATCTTGCCTCTCTTGCTTTGTCTCCAAACCGTCCAACCTGAGCGGTCCCTCTAATATACTCGTTCCTAATCCTGTCCTTCTTCATCACTCCCAATGAAAATCTTATCATCTTCATCTCTGCCACCTCCAGCTCCACCTCCTGTCTTTTCATCAGCGCCACTGTCTCCAAACCATGTAACATAGCTGGTCTCACTACCATCTTGTAAGCCTTCCCTTTAACTCTTGCTGGTACCCCTCTGTCACACATCACCCCTGACACTCTTCTCCACCCACTCCACCCTGCCTGCACTCTCTTCTCCACCCACTCCACCCTGCCTGCACTCTCTTCTCCATCCACTCCACCCTGCCTGCACTCTCTTCTCCACCCACTCCACCCTGCCTGCACTCTCTTCTCCACCCACTCCACCCTGCCTGCACTCTCTTCTCCACCCACTCCACCCTGCCTGCACTCTAAACTAAATATAAATGAAATGAAACGTGGGATTATTGACGGCCATTATCGAAGGTAACTTGGGTGTTGAAAGACAGGGCTGGCAGCAGCAACGCTGTCCGTGTGGACGCCACCCGCAGGCAGGCGGCTGCAGCTCAGCGAGATAGCTGCCGTGCACAGGTGGAGAGGTCAAAGCGATGTGGACCAGGCCTGAGCTGTAGCAGCGTGCACATGGTGGGCGTCATGCTAACCCAACCCAGCGAGCTGAGTGCAGGCTTGCGTTTTCTGATTAACTGTTTTCCTTCTCGTAGGCCTCCCCAAGCACCCCCCCCCCCCACAGTGTCCTAGACCTCCCACAGAATTCTCTCTGTTTCACATACACTCTCTTTCTCTCTCACACACATGCATGCACGCACAAATGCACACAGATACGTACCCCCCCCCCCCCACACACACACAGCTAGGCAGGTAGGGGCTACAGCCCAGGAACAAGTCATTCGTCGTGACCTCGGGGATACAGAAGCACGGAGGCAGTTCGATGGTTTTCAAAGGGTGAATGAAAGCGGAAACAGAGTGAGAGAGACAGTGTGTGTGTGTGTGTGTGTGTGTTTTTGTGGGTGTGTGATTGCATGTACACGTGTAAGCGTGTGCTCCGTGTGCATGTGTGCTTATCCAACAGAGGAAAAGAGAAAATGAGGCAGACTGTGAGAGGTAGAGGAGTGCTGCTTTCTTGCTCTCTGTGGACTTTCCTCTCTCTCCCTCTCTGCAGTCCCGGGTCTGTGTTCCTCCCTCGCTCTCCTTGTGTGGTCTATAGCTCCGAGTCATTCCTAAACAATCGGCATTAATCCACGGAGCGAAGGGCCTGGAGCGCAGAGCTGCCAGACTGCCAGAGCACACTCATCCCCGGCCTGCACTATGCACTCACTGCACTATGCACTACTCTCCTGGTCTGCTCCTTGTGACGGTAATTTAAAAGACGGCTGAAGCATCAGTTTACAATCTGCCTTTACAGCCTCTGTCTTTACACAGCGTACTGCTTCAACACTAGGGCTTAACTCCCGTTTTATTCTTTGGGTTAGGGTTAGTGGTGTGGCTGAACTCATGACCCAGACAACAGACCGTGCAGGATACAGAAGCACTGCATCATACAGAGGAGGCGCTAGTGCAGCGACCAGCACACATACCCACATCCGGCTTCCCACCCGCAGACACGCCCAATCGTGTCTGTAGGGACGCCCGACCAAGCCGAAGGTAAGCAATGCCTCTTTTGAGGTCACCATAGCCGCAAAGGTTTGCCCTGCTGAAGTGTCCTTCAGCAAGACACAGAATCCCTTTTAGCCTCCAAGGGTTTTGTTCAGTAGCCAGTCTTCCCCTTGGAAGTGTGCAGGAGAGGAGCGTTTCCATCAGAGGGATACTGACGTGTGTATCCCGCCAAATAAATGGACAAATTTCCTCTCACCTCTGCGTAAGACATACAGTGCTATAGCACAGCATAGCATAGCACAGCACAGCATGGCATAGCACAGCATGGCATAGCATGGCATAGCACAGCATGGCATAGCACAGCATGGCATGGCACAGCATAGCATAGCACAGCATGGCATAGCACAGCATGGCATGGCACAGCATAGCATAGCACAGCATAGCATAGCACAGCATAACATGGCATAGCACAGCATGGCATAGCACAGCATGGCATGGCACAGCATAGCATAGCACAGCATAACATGGCATAGCACAGCATAACATGGCATAGCACAGCATGGCATGGCACAGCATGGCATAGCACAGCATGGCATGGCATAGTGTAGCACAGCATAGCACGGAACAGCATAGCATGGCATAGCATAGGAAAGCATGGCATAGCACGGCATAGCACAGCATGACAGCACAGCATGGCATAGCGTAGCACAGCATGGCATAGCACAGCATGGCATGGCGTAGCATAGCATGGCATGGCGTAGCACAGCATGGCATAGCACAGCATGGCACAGCATGGCATAGCACAGCATGGCATAGCACAGCATGGCACAGCATGACAGCACAGCATGGCATGGCATGGCATAGCGTAGCATAGCACCGCATGGCATGGCGTAGCACAGCATGGCATAGCATAGGAAAGCATAATGGAATGAAATGACTGCATTTCATATTAAAATGAATACATAATGATATGGGTATAGTTTAGTACAGTATTATAGGGACAGCTAGTATATAATTTAGTACAGTATGGCATACCAATCAATTTGCAAATAGCTATTTTTCATTAGTGTGTAATTATAATTAATCTGTCACAGAATAAGATTTTATGACATCTTTCGTAGATCATTTAAATATCACCATATTGTTATGAGATGCTTTTTTCCAGGCAGGTGTCCTTTACCCAACAGTTTGCTCGCCAGCCTGCGCCCGTATTCCCGTGTTCGTTACTGGTGAAACAGTTTCTGCGTAGAGATCAGCAACGTTTTCTTGTTTTGCATCGTTGTTCAGTTAGAGTAACACAGCACAACTTAAAGTTTAGGGTTTAGGCTTCTTTTAGAGGCCTCTCCACCACCAGAGTGGGTTGGTGATAGACCTGTGTGTTTGACTGCCTCCAGTGAAGGGGTCACATTGACCAGAAACAAGACCCCCCCCCCCCCACCACCACCAACACTGGCCAAGGCATTGGGGACTAGCCAGCCTCGTGTGCTGAGGCCTGGAATGTATGTCCTGGCACAGCTCAGAGCAAATTGCCGTAATCAGCCATTACTCTAATTCAGTCATTTACCTGACTTTACACATTCATCACTTTCATATGATTCCAGGCACACAGATGATGAATTGGGGTATTTGTGAGGCTATCCCCACTCCACCCCACCCCGCCCCATCCGCCCGGTCCATCGTAGCGGCCCAGAAAACATGTTTTGCCATGGGACCAAACTAACCCTCCCCACCACCATCCCCGCCCCTACCTAGTCTCTTGCAGTCTAATTACCAGGTCTGACCAGCCATTATTCAGTCAGTTTAGACACCCTGACAACATGTGTGGTGCACCCCTCATTATCCCCCCCCACACACACACACACACACATCCTCCACCCGCGCACACACACACACACACACATACACACATAAATATGCACACTAAAGCAATATGCACACAAAAATAGACACACACACACACACACACCCCCTCCACCCTTAGTGACCACTCACCAGTACCCGGGGGCCGGAGGAAGGGAGGCTGTGCTGCTGGTAGGCTGGCTGGATGCAGTTGTGGCGTGAAACCAGGTCACTAGCTTCCGTACGGCCATTACTGTAATTATAGTTGGCGTTGGTAATTGTTTTTTCTTGAGCCTAATGAGGTGGGGTGGGGGTGGGAGGTGGGGCGGTGCAATGCAATTAGCGACAGGAGGGAGGCCGTAGGAGGCAGGATGGGGTGATTGAGGGAAGTGAGGTATGGGGCTAAGGGCCAGCGAGTGTGTGTGTGTCTGTAGAGGTGTGTGTGTGTGTGTGTGTGTGTGTGTGTGTGTGTGTCTGTAGAGGTGTGTGTGTGTGTGTGTGTGTGTG
>NC_079217.1:1641286-1643786 GCF_029633865.1 Lampris incognitus
TTATGTTGATGAAGGAGGAAGAGCTGTAACACAGCGGCGTGGTGTACTGCAGCAGCACAGGGGGTTGAATCACCTCACCTGATACAATGTTTCTGGACAGATACGTTTCATCACTGCTCTCAGTGAGCTGCTGCTCACTCTGAAGATACATTGTGTCCACGTGGACTGGTTCAACCTGCCTCGACTTTCTTACCTGGGTTACTGAGCAGCCACACCTGCAAGAGCTGCTTGTAGTCAAGTCACACTGCTCTGCACACCTACTGCACACACACACACACACACACACACACACACACAAGCAGGCACACATGTGTACACACACACACACACACACACACACACACAAGCACGCACACATGTGTACGCACACACACACACACACACACAAGCACGCACACATGTGTACGCACACACACACACACACACACACACACACACACACAAGCACGCACACATGTGTACGCACACACACACACACACACACACACACAAGCACGCACACGTGTACGCACACACACACACACACACACACAAACACACACACACACAAGCAGGCACACATGTGTACGCACACACACACGCACACACACACACGCACGTACACAAGCACACGTGTACACACACACACACACATACTCACACACACACAAGCACACACGCACACGTGTGTATGCACACACACACACACACACACAAGCACGCACACGTGTGTATGCACACACACACACACACGCACATACATACACACACATACATGCACATATGCACTCATGCATGCACACACATTAGAGATTGGTGTGTAATTTCTGTACTGAGAGAATTACATGTTTCATTATTTTGTAATAATCACTGTTACTGTCATTATTATCTGTTGGAGTTGTTTAGTATATGTTACATCATTATCTGTTGGAGTTGTTTAGTATATGCTTCATTATTATCTGTTGGAGTTGTTTAGTATATGTTACATTATTATCTGTTGGAGTTGTTTAGTATATGCTTCATTATCTGTTGGAGTTGTTTAGTATATGTTACATTATTATGTTTATATTGTTTCATATATGCTTCATTATTATCTGATGGAGTTGTTTAATATATGTTTCATTATTATGTTTATATTGTTTCATATATGTTTCATTAGTATGTTTATATTGTTTCATATATGTTTCATTATTATGTTTATATTGTTTCATATATGTTTCATTATTATGTTTATATTGTTTCATATATGTTTCATTATTATGTTTATATTGTTTCATATATGTTTCATTGTTATGTTTATATTGTTTCATATATGCTTCATTATTATGTTTATATTGTTTCATATATGTTTCATTATTATCTGCTGGAGTTGTTTAATATATGCTTCATTATTATCTGATGGAGTTGTTTAATATATGTTACATTATTATGTTTATATTGTTTCATATATGTTACATTATTATCTGTTGGAGTTGTTTAATATATGCTTCATTATTATGTTTATATTGTTTCATATATGTTTCATTATTATCTGTTGGAGTTGTTTAGTATATCTTAAATTATTATCTGATGGAGTTGTTTAATATATGCTTCATTATTATGTTTATATTGTTTCATATATGTTACATTATTATCTGTTGGAGTTGTTTAGTATATGTTACATCATTATCTGATGGAGTTGTTTAATATATGCTTCATTATTATGTTTATATTGTTTCATATATGTTTCATTATTATCTGTTGGAGTTGTTTAGTATATGTTACATTATTATCTGTTGGAGTTGTTTAGTATATCTTAAATTATTATCTGTTGGAGTTGTTTAATATATGCTTCATTATTATGTTTATAATGTTTCATATATGTTTCATTATTATCTGATGGAGTTGTTTAATATATGCTTCAGCAGTATTTGCAAAAGAAATTAGCAACGTTGACTCTACATTTCAATATGAATTTGAAAGCAACGCTACATTTTTATGGCTACATCAGTGGAGATACATGCTGGCGGGGCCTCCATCAGCCCAGCCCAGTGCTGAACAGGAAACTGTGCAGTCAGCCGTTCAGATGGGCCCTGATACACAGTCTGCAGCCCCCCGCCCCCGACCCGCCCCTTCCCCGACAATAGCAGGGAGACCTGTAGAGAGGGTGAATACAGGTTCATCGTCCCTCAAGCTGCTTCCCACCCTCCCTCGTTCCCTTTCCCTCTGCTGGGTTATTGTCTCTGTCCCCACCCTCTCTGTTTTCCGGCCAGGACCGCGGTGAGTCCCCGATGGCCCCAAACAGGATTAGGAGCACCCACGGCTCCGCTCATTCTCTGTGGATTTGGGAGCGGCACTGGGGCTTGGCCGGGGCCATGGTGCTTTAATTACCCCGCCACCAGGGGGCTTCAGAGCAGCCCGGTGGGTGTCAACCGCAGCCCCGGGGGAAAAGCTTCTGTCTTTACATGGGAATAATCCCTCTGCCGCTCTCATCAGGTCAAACTGTACTGACAAGCGCTTTAACCCGAGCTGCCAGGCTCCA
>NC_079217.1:1648786-1656286 GCF_029633865.1 Lampris incognitus
CCGGCAGTCGTCCTGGCTGGCGTTCGATCCCTTGGACAGTGGAAATGTTGGACTGTGTTGCCCTGAGTGGACGTGTTGTTGATTGCTTGTGTGTTTTTTGTTTTTTTGCTTTGTTCTCTCTGTTTTTGTATGGTTTTGGTGGTGTCATTTTTTTTTAAATTTGGGATGTGTGTTTTTGTGTTTTGTGTCACACTGCGGTGGGCTGGGGGAAAAAGAAATGACAATATATTGTTGCTGATATATACATATATATATATATACACACATATATATATATACACATATATATATATATATATATATATATATGCATGTGTGTGCACATGGGCCCTTGTGTGTGCACAGTCATGCATGATTTGAAGAGCAGTTGGACAAATAGCTGTTTTGTGTAGCTGTTTTGTGTGTTAAACAACGAGGATACGAGGTGTGCAGGGTTCGACTGAAAGCTGCCTGTGTGCCTTTGGCAACAAAGAGGGCTTTACTGAGGCCTTGTGACGCTGCGTAGTGGTCAGACCAGAACATTTGCACCTGTTCGCGGCCCATATCGTGCGTTTCAGAAGGAGAGAAGGATCACTTCTCCACCAGCACAGCAGACGGACTGTAGATAGTCATCTGAAAGCAAAAACATCTGATTTAAAATGATTCATTATATGTAATTTATGTTGCTCTGACAGTAAGAGCCTCTGAAAGCCTTCCTCCTTCCCAGAAAATCCAGGATTTAAGCTTGTTACAGCATATTTACTGCATTGTTTTGTATTTCATGGATGTAAAATACAGCTTGGGGCCAAATGGTTCAGAGTCAAATGAGAAAATGTGGTGCAGCCTTAAAATGCCCACATCTGGACCTGGCACAGTGTGTGTGGGTGTGTGTTGGTGAGTATGTGTGCGTGCATGTGTGTGTTTGTGAGTGTGTGTGTGTGGGTGTGCTTGTGCGTGCATGTGTGTGTTTGTGAGTTTGTGTGTGTGGGTGTGTGTGGGTGTTTGGGTGTGCGTGTGTGCGTGTGTGTGTGTGTGTGTTTATGCATTAATGTGAGTATGTACTCTGGTGTATTGTGCATTTTTCTGAGCATATCCAGAATGTATGTCTATTTGTGTGTGTGTGTGTGCACGCGCTCTCGTGTGCATGCATGGTTATGGTGTTTATGATGTTTATGTATATGTGAGCGTGTATGTGTATATCTGTTTGCCAGAGGGGAGAGAGAGAGTCTAGTAAGAGAGAGAGTGAGAGTAGTGAGAGAGAGAGAGAGTAGTGAGAGAGAGAGAGAGAGAGTCTAGTAAGAGAGAGAGTGAGAGTAGTGAGAGAGAGAGAGAGTAGTGAGAGAGAGGGGGGTGTAGTAAGAGAGAGGGAGTGTAGTAAGAGAGAGGGGGGTGTAGTGAGAGAGAGGGGGGTGTAGTAAGAGAGAGAGCGAGAGAGAGGGGGGGTGTAGTAAGAGAGAGAGAGTGTAGTAAGAGAGAGGGGGGTGTAGTAAGAGAGAGAGAGTGTAGTAAGAGAGAGAGAGGGGGGTGTAGTAAGAGAGAGAGTGTGTAGTAAGAGAGAGAGAGGGGGTGTAGTAAGAGAGAGGGGGTGTAGTAAGAGAGAGAGGGGGGTGTAGTAAGAGAGAGGGGGTGTAGTAAGAGAGAGAGAGAGGGGGGTGTAGTAAGAGAGAGGGGGGTGTAGTAAGAGAGAGAGAGTGTAGTAAGAGAGAGAGAGTGTAGTAAGAGAGAGAGAGTGTAGTAAGAGAGAGAGGGGGGTGTAGTAAGAGAGAGAGAGTGTAGTAAGAGAGAGAGAGTGTAGTAAGAGAGAGGGGGGTGTAGTAAGAGAGAAGGGGGTGTAGTAAGAGAGAGAGAGTGTAGTAAGAGAGAGGGGGGTGTAGTAAGAGAGAGAGAGTGTAGTAAGAGAGAGAGAGGGGGGTGTAGTAAGAGAGAGAGAGTGTAGTAAGAGAGAGAGAGGGGGGTGTAGTAAGAGAGAGGGGGGTGTAGTAAGAGAGAGGGGGGTGTAGTAAGAGAGAGAGAGAGAGGGGGGGTGTAGTAAGAGAGAGGGGGTGTAGTAAGAGAGAGAGGGGGGTGTAGTAAGAGAGAGGGGGTGTAGTAAGAGAGAGGGGGGTGTAGTAAGAGAGAGAGAGGGGGGTGTAGTAAGAGAGAGGGGGGTGTAGTAAGAGAGAGAGAGTGTAGTAAGAGAGAGGGGGGTATAGTAAGAGAGAGGGGGGTGTAGTAAGAGAGGGGGGTGTAGTAAGAGAGAGGGGGGTGTAGTAAGAGAGGGGGGTGTAGTGAGAGAGAGGGGGGTGTAGTAAGAGAGAGGGGGGTGTAGTAAGAGAGAGAGCGAGAGAGAGGGGGGGTGTAGTAAGAGAGAGAGAGTGTAGTAAGAGAGAGGGGGGTGTAGTAAGAGAGAGGGGGGGTGTAGTAAGAGAGAGGGGGGTGTAGTGAGAGAGAGGGGGGTGTAGTAAGAGAGAGGGGGGTAGTAAGAGAGAGAGAGGGGGGTGTAGTAAGAGAGAGGGGGGTGTAGTAAGAGAGAAGGAGAGCAGGGCGTGCAGAGAGCATGATGGAGGAAGAGAGCGGCCGTGGACAAAGGTGGGCCTGTGTTGCCTCCGCCAGTGACGACCTGTGGAAAGTTTCCCCACCAGCGCCGTGCCAGGAGGCGTGGCCTGCGAGGAGGGAGGACTGGGAGGGCCAGAAAGTGGACGTGGACGTGGGCCATAACAGGCCCGGAGTGGGGGGAGGCCTGAAGCCCACAGCGGTGCTCAGCTGTGTTCCCATCGAGCCGGTTTGATGCAAAAGACAGCTGAATGGAAATAATCCTGAATTAAGCTCAAAGAGCTTGTGCACTTGCTGAGGCGGCGCTGACGAGGGAAGAGAAATTAGGTGATGAAGAGCAGCAGGCACCAGCGCCAAGTGATCCTTGAAAACGACTGTCAGCCGCTTTGTGTTGATCTCCAGACTGTTTTCCAAGACCCGGTCCTGCTCGTAGGGAGATTGTTCAGTCTCTTAACAGATCAGCTGATGGGAAACACACCTGCCTCCCATTTGACTTTCTTTAGCCTGTAGAAGAAGCAGCTTGCTGTGGAAACAGGCGGTGGCTCACCTGAGTGGTGACGCCTCAGATGGTGTCAGAAAGGATCAGGGAGCGGCAACTTTTATTTGTCATTTCACTCCACACACCTGCACCCATGCAGGGACACCAAATACACACCCCAAAACTATCCAAGAACACACCTATCCAAACCACAAAAAACTACAATAACACATCCAAACCACAAAAAGCTACAATAACACATCCAAACCACAAAAAGCTACAATAACACATCCAAACCACAAAAAACTACAATAACACATCCAAACCACAAAAAACTACAATAACACATCCAAATGACAAAAAGCTACAATAACACATCCAAACCACAAAAAAACTACAATAACACATCCAAACGACAAAAAGCTACAAAAACTCATGTATCCAAACTACAAAAAAAAACCACACAAAAACTCATGTATCCAACATCTATAAAAAAATCCACTGTCCAAGAGAGCAAATGCCAGGATGACTGTCAGAACTGCCGATCTATATGAGTTAGCCGTTAGCTTAGCCCGCCCCGCTTCTGCATTCTGTCAGACTGCCCTCAGTGTTTCCTCCTTGGGCGCAGCTCCAGGCAAGGCCGTGGTCCCCGGGCCCACCGGCCACAGCTCTGGGCAAGGCCATGGTCCTCGGGCCCACCGGCCACAGCTCCGGCCAGGGCCGTGGTCCCCGGGCCCACCGGCCACAGCTCCAGGCAGGGCCGTGGTCCCCGGGCCCACCGGTCACAGCTCCAGGCAGGGCCGTGGTCCTCAGGCCCACCGGCCACAGCTCTGGGCAAGGCCATGGTCCTCGGGCCCACCGGCCACAGCTCCGGCCAGGGCCGTGGTCCCCGGGCCCACCGGCCACAGCTCCAGGCAGGGCCGTGGTCCCCGGGCCCACTGGCCACAGCTCCAGGCAGGGCCGTGGTCCTCAGGCCCACCGGCCACAGCTCTGGGCAAGGCCATGGTCCTCGGGCCCACCGGCCACAGCTCCGGCCAGGGCCGTGGTCCCCGGGCCCACCGGCCACAGCTCCAGGCAGGGCCGTGGTCCTCAGGCCCACCGGCCACAGCTCTGGGCAAGGCCATGGTCCTCGGGCCCACCGGCCACAGCTCCGGCCAGGGCCGTGGTCCCCGGGCCCACCGGCCACAGCTCCAGGCAGGGCCGTGGTCCCCGGGCCCACTGGCCACAGCTCCAGGCAGGGCCGTGGTCCTCAGGCCCACCGGCCACAGCTCTGGGCAAGGCCATGGTCCCCGGGCCCACTGGCCACAGCTCCAGGCAGGGCCGTGGTCCTCAGGCCCACCGGCCACAGCTCCGGGCAGGGCCGTGGTCCTCAGGCCCACCGGCCACAGCTCCGGGCAGGGCCGTGGTCCCCGGGCCCACCGGCCACAGCTCTGGGCAAGGCCATGGTCCCCGGGCCCACTGGCCACAGCTCCAGGCAGGGCCGTGGTCCCCGGGCCCACCAGCCACAGCTCTCCGGCCAGGGCCGTGCTCCCCGGGCCCACCGGCCACAGCTCCGGCCAGGGCCGTGGTCTCCCAGCCGATCCAACACCAGCTCTCCCAGCCAGACACCCTCGACGGCTTGACAGCGTCAGCCTCATGGAAGAAAATAGGTTTGGCCCCCTGATTATTATTGATCACTGTGAGTGATAACAATCTGCTCTACAACAAGGTCAGAGGTCAGCTATGGAGCGACACCACTGCCGCCTTTTTGGTCAGTCAGAGTAGACTAGGTCTGAACAGTGTTGACCGGACGCCCTACAGGGGGACGTAATGGAAAACAAGTCGTGTCATGTCCTGGGGTGCATTTTGCCGTCAGCAAGCAGCACCTTCTGCATACTGGCGTCTGCTTCTCCAGCTTTCAGTGGTGCCCAGTCCAACCATCTGAACAAACCATTCAGATCTGCCCTGCGTGATGACGCCACATCAGGATAACGCGTCAGGCCACCCATGCTGACAGACAGCAAGGTAGCCCCTGGTTGAGCAGCCAGGGAGGGGGCGGGGCCAGGAGTACTGCCAGCCAATCGGAGCGGCCACCATGGAATAATGCTGTTATTGTGTTAATGATCACTAAGACGGCCTGTTTCATTAGAGGCTGGCGTGGAGAAATGGAAACGAAAAAATAAAACCCCAAAATGTCACAGATGTGTAGCTGTGTTTCATAGACAGGCAGTAGTTATACCAGTTCTGTCAAAAAGTAGGACCCCCCCCTCCACCCCCCCAAACGGTATATAGATACGACACTTGTGCTTACACCAGTTTAAATGCAGAGTAACATGTGAATGGTTGCCGTTTACCCCAGCGAGGCGGGCTGAGTTTCATTCTCAGCAGGACTCGGAAAAGCCTCCTCATACGAGAGCGTCGGTCCCGATCCTCTGCACTCGATCCCCGGCGCTGGTGTGTTGCGGGTCCACGGGGCTCGGTGCGTTCCTGCCGCTCTTGGCTCGCATCCTGATCTAACCGCCATCTAATCCAAGGAGCTCATACTCCCCATTCACACTTCATCACGCAGGCACGGGGCCGGCTCACCTCGGTGCTGGAGCCGGCTCGGATATGTCTCGGTCCCAGCTATTGTAGAGGTCTGGCTCACTCCGGCTCCGGTGTAGCCATCTGGCCTAAGGCGATTCACCTGTGCTTGGCGGGCCTCAAAGGTGGCCATCTGGCCCAGGTGTCCCTCCCGATCTGCCCCCATCCACCCCACCCTCTCCTCCGCTAAAGCGTGCGGTATGTCTGACTTGCAGGACTTCAGCCAAGTATCCCGCCTCACCTGCAGCAAGGGCCTCCCCCTCCTCCCCCCTCCTCCCCCCTCCTCCCCCTCTACCCACAAACGGCTACAAGGTCACACCAGACACTGAAGTCTTCTGAGAACTGGACCGTTTCAAAGTTCACCGCTTTAATGAGGAGGATTTGTCGTCTTCGATGGACGTGAAGAAGAATCATCAACCCTGAGCCAGAGACCGGGTCCCGTTGTGGGTCTTGTAGGGGCTGGGATCAAGCAGGTAAAACTCTCACCGCCCCTGGAAGGTCAGGTAGGGGAGAGCGGGTTCGGCAGTGTCGCCGGTTTAGATCTGACTCGGGCCTTTTTCCTCCCTGCTGTCAAATAAGTGGCCCGACATTTTGTTTTCCAGTCTCATGCGAGTGTAGATGTGCTGGTCACGATCTGCAGGAATGACAAGACACATCTGCACCTCCAGGGGAGTCCCAGAGGTGATGGACAGTAACCCCGGCCTACTGTACACACACCGTGTGTGTGTGTGGGGGGGGCAGAGAGATAAATAGCCTCTATCTGCCCTGCCTCGGTGTGTCCTGGGTGGGGCTCTGCTGGGCTCTCTGAGCCTCCTTCAGTCGGGTTCAGGAGTGGCGGGGACCCCTGCATCTGGTGCTGCTTAGGGCTGCCCCCCGAGCCTCTCCTGGATAACTTCACAATCAGTTGCTCCCTCTCTACCCCACCCAAACTGCAAAGGCCCTGCAACTCTGTGTGTGTGTGTGTGTGTCTGATGGAGTGGGGGGCACACACACACACACACACACACACACACACACACACACACACACTCACACACACAGACACACACACGCACACAGACACACACACACACACACAGACAGACACACACACACACACACGCACACAGACACACACACACACACACACGCAGACACACACACACACTCACACACACACACACTCACACACACACACACACTCACACACACACACAGACACACACACACACACACAGACAGACACACACACACACACACACACACGCACACAGACACACACACACACACACACACACACTCACACACACACACACTCACACACACACACACACTCACACACACACACACACACACACACAGACAGACACACACACACACACACACACACGCACACAGACACACACACACACACACACGCAGACACACAGAAATAAATACAGGTTCTGTCGCACACATGCATGCACATATGTACATGTGTACACACACACTAATGTACGCACATAAAGGGGAGAGGAAAAAGGTCAAATCTGTCTCCCCCCCCTCTCCCCCCCCTCCCCCCCCCAGACATTCCTGTAGCACCTGCACTCACTTAATATTTTGGCAGGGCTGGAAAAAAGCCTCTTTTGCTCAGCGCCTGTCATGTTTGCTCAATGAAGGAAACAAGTTTGGTTTTAATTAGCGCCCCTGCCAAGAGCTGAGCTAACTGCCACTCCGCATGTCTCTCTCGCCCTCCCTCGCTCGCCCTCTCTCTCTCTCTCTCTCTCTCTCTCTCTTTAAATACTCCTTTCTCTAATATCGCTTCATAGTTTACAACAGCTCAGGGCGGAGGGGGACGCGTGCACCGGTGCAGAGAACAGAGTCGTCCCCCCAGCAGGCTTGAGACTCGGCCTCGCCGTGTGTCCTCCGTCATGCCAGCAGTCCAGAGCTGCTGCTGGTGGAGGAGGAGGAGGAGGAGGAGGAGGAAGATC
>NC_079217.1:1663786-1666819 GCF_029633865.1 Lampris incognitus
GATTATAATTTGCTGCACAAAAGACACGCGGCCCCGTATGCAGTCAGCCGTGAAGCGGGAGATGTTACGGCTATATGTCATTAATTCAGTTGTGTTTTGGTCGCAAATCCTCCTGCACCACAAGGACACACGGAAGACTTTCACACCGCCAATTTCTGGCGTGAGTGGGAACAAAGAGAGGAAGAGAGGCAGAGAGAGATGTCGAGACTAAGAGAGATAAAGAGATTGATCGGCCAAAAGAGACAAAGATCCAGTGAGAGAAAGACTGGGAGACACAGAGAGAGAGAGAGAGAGAGAGACACAGAGAGAGAGAGAGAGAGAGAGGGAGAGAGAGACACAGAGAGAGAGGGAGAGAGAGAGGGAAGGAGAGGGGAGAGAGGGAGACAAACATCCTTCTTTCTCCCTTATCTGGGATATTTCATGTTGTTCTGATCAGTTTCATGGGTTGATGTAAACCAGACAGAGGTGCTGTCTCCAGCCAAGGCTGTGACGTCACGGAGATCTGTGTTTGAAGAATGTGGCGGCCCTCCTGCTCAGCTTCAGCTTCAGCTTCAGCTTTATTTGTCCCCAAAGAGCAGTTAGCATTGCCGCAGAGGGTGCAGCATAAGAACAAACATGAGATCACCTCGGCGAGAGGAGCGCAGACTCGGCAGCACGGCGTCGGCGAGCATGCGTAGCCATCCGGCGATACCATGACGACTATCCTGTCATCCCCCCGTGCCCCGCTTGCCCTCGCTGTTTGTTATGTCCGCTCATTTTGCAGGACTGCACGCAGGGGGAGTCGGCGGGGTTAACGCTACGCTAACAGGGCACACCTGGGCCCACGGACATGGTTCGTCCCATGTGGTTGATCTGGTTGAGGTCTCTATTTCCACCATACAGCACCCAGACACCTTAGACAACACTCACCCACCTCCTCCCCCCTCCGCCCCTCACAGCACTGAGCCGTCATTTCCTGTGAAAGGTTCTGTTGTTTAACATAATGAATCCCTACCAGTTTGGACACTGTTTCTCCCCCGTCCCCCTCCTCTGGACCGGGTTGTGAAATGACTGACGTCACATTTCAAGGCCAACTCTTCGCCTGTCCAATAAAATTGTCCTCAGATGAGTATTAAAAGAGTGCAGCTTGCAAAATGTGCAAAAGGTGCCATAAAGCTTGAGTGGAGCAGTTATTGGAGCCGTGTACGTACGGCTACTCGGGCACTCGTGTTTTTACATTTGAAATGTGTCTGTTCACTAATCACTTCACACGTTTTTAGCCTTTTATTCATTTCATTTTTGCCCCTTTTCTCCCCATTTGTACTTGGCCAATTACCCCACTCTTCCGAGCCGTCCCACTCACTGCTCCACCCCCTCTGCTGATCCGGGGGGGGGGCTGCATGACTACCACATGCCTCCTAAGATACAGGTGGAGTCACCAGCTGCTTCTTTTCACCTGACAGTGAGGAGTTTGTTTGTTTGTTTGTTGTTTAGTGAGGAGTTGTGTGTGTGATACTCATGGACCGGATCTCAAGGTTCAGCCAAGGTGAGGAGTGTGCCTGTTTTGGAACCTCAGAACTGCATCTCTGCTCTTCGCAGATGATGTGGTTTTGTTGGCTTCATCAGACGTGACCTCCAGCGCACTGGGGGCGGTTTGCAGCTGAGTGTCAAATGGCGGGAGGAGAGTCAGCACCTCCAGGTCTGAGACCATGGTTCTCTACCGGGACATGGTGGCTTGCTCCCTCCGGGTTGGGGACGAGTTGTTGCCTCAAGTGAAGCAGTTCAGGTATCTCGGGGTCTTGTTCACGGGTGAGGGTAGGATGGAGCGGAGATTGACAGGTGGATTGGTGCAGCAGCAGCAGTAATGTGGACGTTGTACCGGACCGTTGTGGTGAAGAGGGAGCTGAGCCGGGAGGCAAAGCTCTCAGTGTACCAGTCAGTCTCCGTGTCAACCCTCACCTATGGTCATGAGCTTTGGGTAGAGGACCGAAAGGGTGAGATGGTGGATACAAGCGGCTGAAATGAGTTTCCTCCGTAGGGTGTCTGGCTCAGCCTTAGAGACAGGGTGAGGAGCTCGGACATCCAGAGGGAGCTCAGAGTAGAGCCGCTGCTCCTTCATATTGAAAGGAGCCAGTTGAGGTGGTTGGGGCAGCTGATCAGGATGCCTCCTGGGCTCCTTCCTTTGGAGGTTTACCGGGCACGTCCAACTGGGAGGAGACACCGGGGTAGACCCAGAACTCGCTGGAGGGACTACATGTCCAATCTGGCCTGAGAACGCCTTGGGATCCCAGGAGGAGCTGGAGGGTGTTGCTGGGGAGAGGGATGTCTGGAGTGTCCTACTTAGCTTGCTGCCACCCGCGACCCCACCCCCGGAGAAGAGGCTGAAGATGAATGAATAAATGAATGGGTGAGGAGTTTCATCCGGGGGATGTAGCACGTGGGAGGATCATGCTATTCCCCCAGTTCCCCCCGAACAAGCACCCTGACTGACCAGAGGAGGCGCTAGTGCAGCGACCAGGACAACATACTACATCCGGCTTCCACCCGCAGACACAGCCAGTTGTGTCTGTAGGGACGCCGACCAAGCCGGAGTTAACACGGGGATTCGAACCAGCGATCCCCATGTTGGTAGGCAATGGAATAGACTGCTACGCCACCCGGACACCCCCGTTAGTTGATGCCTTTTTATCATATCCGTCCATACAAAGTATGGCAATTTGCTTTGCTAAGCACTTTGAAAAGTGCTAAATAAATGAATTGCATCATGATGATAATAATGATGATGGTGATGATGGTGATGATGATGATGTGTTAATGATGGTGATGATGGTGATGGTGATGATGGTGATGTGTTAATTATGGTGATGATGGTGATGGTGATGGTGATGATGGTGATGTGTTAATGATGGTGATGTGATGATGGTGATGTGATGATGGTGATGTGTTAATGATGATGATGGTGATGATGGTGATGTGTTAATGATGGTGATGGTGATGATGGTGATGTGTTAATGATGGTGATGGTGATGGTGATGATGGTGATGTGTTAATGAT
>NC_079217.1:1667019-1725680 GCF_029633865.1 Lampris incognitus
GCATGGGAGGGAAAGGGGACGGGGAGGGAGCCGGCCGCGAGCACGGCAGAGCTACACACCGCGGGTGTAATACGGGTGGAGGCCTCGTTCCCCATCCAAACACACCAGCTACGGCTACGTCAGCAGCACGGCAGCAGCACGGCAGCAGCTTCAGCCGCTGTGATTTAACTGGCTTGGGATATGCATCTGTTTGGCCGGCGGCGGCGGCGGCGGCGGTGGCGGCGAGGCCCTTTCTGTCTCGTGATGACGTCACGCTGAGGTCCTCCTCCTCCTCCGACACCGGCTGGTCTGCCGTGTGAGTACTGGACCGGCCTGGAACACAAACGTCACATCTTCAAATAGTGACCTCATGTCAAATGGTGCATAAACATGAAATGAAATAAGTCCAAGCCCCTCCCCCCCTCCCCTCCCCCTCCCCCCGTCCCCCCCCCCCATCAAAACGTCATCTGCTTTACATCAAGCGTTTTCCAGGAGACCTTTGGAGCCCTTCTGATCCCTTCAGGGATGACCCAAAACAGAGGCTCCATAGGGCACCACGTAGAGCTCTGCTGCTGCTGCCCCCCCCGCACCACCCACCCTCCTGCCCAGCCCCTGATTCACGGCCAGGTGCTCCGCCTTGCAGGGTATATAGCAGGTTCTCACTTCGCTCATCTTAGCAGCTGCTGCTGCAGTTAGGACCCAGAGCCGCCTGCTGCTGCTGCTGCTGCCCCCGGTGGGCTGCAGTCCCTGGATGGAGGCAGGACTTACAGTAAACCCCGCCCAGTAGGACCCCCGGAATGACGAAAAGATAGGGGTGGGGGCAGTTGTGATGATGCCAAGGTCTCACAGGCCGGCCCGGGCGGGGGATAACGTTTTAGTTAACGTTGCATCTATGCCAGCCTCCAAGCTGGCAGGGCAGGCAGGCAGGCAGAGCAGGGCAGCAGGCAGAGCAGGCAGCAGGCAGAGCAGGCAGGGCAGGCAGGCAGAGCAGGCAGAGCAGGCAGAGCAGGCAGAGCAGGCAGAGCAGGCAGAGCAGGCAGGCAGCAGGCAGAGCAGGCAGAGCAGGCAGGCAGCAGGCAGAGCAGGCAGAGCAGGCAGAGCAGGCAGAGCAGGCAGAGCAGGCAGAGCAGGCAGAGCAGGCAGGCAGCAGGCAGAGCAGGCAGAGCAGGCAGGCAGCAGGCAGGCAGCAGGCAGAGCAGGCAGGCAGAGCAGGCAGAGCAGGCAGAGCAGGCAGGCAGAGCAGGCAGAGCAGGCAGAGCAGGGCAGGCAGGCAGCAGGGCAGGCAGGCAGAGCAGGCTAGGTGGTCCAGGCCTGTTTACCCCGTCAGCCAGGAGCGCAGGCTTGTTTAAACAAAGCTGGTGCCTACACAAGCTTTCCCTCAGCCTGCGGACGTCATCAGCTGGGCGCCGCGTTGATGTGGCCTTTCCCTGGAGCAGCCTGGCCTGTTTACCCCCATTCTGCCCAGGACTCTGTGTGTGTGTGTGTGTGTGTGTGTGTGTGTGTGTGTGTGTGTGTGTGTGTGTGTGTGTTTGTGTGTGTGTGTGTGTGTGTGTGTGTGTGTGTGTGTGTGTGTGTGTGTGTGTGTGTGTGTTGGGGATGGTTGGGGGTAGGGGTTTGTGCCTGTGTCTGTGTGTTTGTGCTTAAGAGTGTCGTATGTGTATTTGTGTTTGTGTTTGTGTGTGTCTGTATGTTAGTCTGTGACATGTCAGTGTCTGTGTGTGATTCCAGTAGTGGTTGTGTATGCATTTTATGTGTTGTTGTTTCTGTTTGTGGAGTTTAATTGTGTGTGTGTGTGTGTGTGTCACACTGTGAGTTTGTGCTCATGTATGCTTGCCCCTGTATATATGAGTGTGTGTGTGTGTGTGGGGGGGGCTTCCCCTGGTCACCACCCTTATCGTGGTGGAGAAGCTTGTGTGTACTAATAATCCCAACAACTATGCCGTGTAGAGCTTTCTTGCTGGTCGGGTCACCCAAGGCAGATAGGTCAAGGGGGAGGTTCCAGACGAATGGCGATCCAACAAAGACCTCAACAGCAGAACTTGTGGAGGATGTCTTCAGGTGACAATGCCAGCAAGGGTGGTCCCTAATCGTGTTGGTCCTCCATGCCATTGGACTTTGGCCACCCTCTGCCAAGGACTGTATGGTGGCTGCAGGTGCATCAACCTCTCCACACTAAAAGCTGTCATGCGCAGGTGTCCTCCTGCAATGAGCAACCCATAAACATCCAGGGTCAAGGCCCTGTGGTGACCAGGAAGAAGTGACGGGGCAGGACAGTGAAGTTTGACTGCCCCAAGCCACAACCTGGCACACAGGCGGTGGGTGTATGATCAGTCACTAAGCTCTGGGACTGAGGCAGAGGGGCTTCTCAGCTGCTGCACCCACGACTGAGCAGCCCTATTTAGGGTCTGCTCTGCTTACCCCAGTTCGGGAGGGGGCTATAAAAGGTGTCCTAAACATAGTTTACCTCATGTCTCCTGTCTTGACCACCGCATCCTGAGGGACCACCACATTGCAGTCAGAAACAGAAACTCGTATATTTGGAGCCTGGAACATACAAACCCTCATGGACAATCAACCCAGCGGTCGAGCTGAATGGCGTACTGCCATCATCGCCGGAGAGCTGAGAAAATTCCAGATTGATATTGTCACACACTTTGAAACCCAATTGGTCGACCAAGAGCAGCTGAAAGAGGACAAGGGTGGTCACAGTTTTTCTGGAAAGGAAAAGCAGCTGATGAGCTGAGGATCCATGGTGTGAGCTTTTGCCATCAAAAAGGTTTTTGCCACCTTGCTGAGCTTCCTCTGGGCATCCATGAATGCCTGATGACAACACGACTGGCGCTTGTAAATAACCAAAGTATTGCTGTCATCAGTGCTTATGCTCCAACACTCGACTAACAAGATGAAGTAAAGGAAACCTTCTATGCTGTCCTGGACAATGTCCTCACCAAAGTCCCCAAGGAGGATAAGCTAATCCTGCTTGGAGAGTTCACTGCCAGAGTGGGACAAAATGTACAACTTGTGGAGAGGCATAATTGGAAAGGAAGGGGTTGGAAACACAAACTCCAATGCTACCCTGCTGTTAACAACATGCTCAGAACACAGCCCTAATCATCACCAATACACTCTTCTGCCAGAAGAACACATTTAAACAACCTGGAGGCAACCTCTTTCTAACATTTGGCACCTCATTGACTACATTATCATCCATCAAAGAGACTGACGTGAGGTACTTAACACCAGAGTGATGATCAGTGCAGGGGACTGCTGGACTCACCACCAACTTATCCACTCCACCCTGTCCATCCAACTTCTCTGGAAAAGAAGGTTGCAGAAAAAGCAGAGCCGCCTAAAGCTCAATCTCAAAAGACTTACTGATACCTCCTCTCGTCGACAGTTCCAGGCCATGCTCAGCACATCACTGCTCAAGCAGCATCCAGATGATATTGAAAGCCACTGGGGTATGCTCAGGACTGCAATCACTGGTATCTGATGATGTTCCTTCCAAGCCGCTCCCTGAGATCCTCTGGTGCTGGCCTGCTCACTGTCCTACAGTGAACTACAAAACGTATGGCGAAGCAGCAACAAGTAGAAAGTATGGCGAAGCAGCAAAAAGTAGAAAGTATGGCGAAGCAGCAACAAGTAGAAAGTATGGTGAAGCAGCAAAAAAGTAGAAAGTATGGCGAAGCAGCAAAAAGTAGAAAGTATGGTGAAACAGCAGAAAGTAGAAAGTATGGTGAAGCAGCAAAAAGTAGAAAGTATGGTGAAGCAGCAGAAAGTAGAAAGTATGGCGAAGCAGCAAAAAGTAGAAAGTATGGTGAAAACAGCAGAAAAGTAGAAAGTATGGCGAAGCAGCAAAAAGTAGAAAGTATGGTGAAGCAGCAAAAAGTAGAAAGTATGGTGAAGCAGCAAAAAGTAGAAAGTATGGTGAAGCAGCAAAAAGTAGAAAGTATGGTGAAACAGCAAAAAGTAGAAAGTATGGTGAAGCAGCAGAAAGTAGAAAGTATGGTGAAACAGCAGAAAGTAGAAAGTATGGCGAAGCAGCAAAAAGTAGAAAGTATGGCGAAGCAGCAAAAAGTAGAAAGTATGGTGAAGCAGCAAAAAGTAGAAAGTATGGCGAAGCAGCAGAAAGTAGAAAGTATGGTGAAGCAGCAGAAAGTAGAAAGTATGGTGAAGCAGCAGAAAGTAGAAAGTATGGCGAAGCAGCAGAAAGTAGAAAGTATGGTGAAGCAGCAAAAAGTAGAAAGTATGGTGAAGCAGCAGAAAGTAGAAAGTATGGTGAAGCAGCAAAAAGTAGAAAGTATGGTGAAGCAGCAGAAAGTAGAAAGTATGGCGAAGCAGCAACAAGTAGAAAGTATGGTGAAGCAGCAGAAAGTAGAAAGTATGGCGAAGCAGCATTTTGTTTTTGATGCGCCGACGGCTTGGAAGAGACTCCCCCAACAAATAAGAGACACGACGTCCAGAGAGAGCTTTATGAATCAGCTCAAGACCCATTTTATGCTCCAGCTTTTAATTCATTCCACTTTATATTTCTTTTTCTTCGTATTCTTTATCTTGTACTGTGGTTTTACTTCTTGCCTTGTTTATGTTTTTTGCCTAGGTCTGTGTTTTATTACTTTTCACTTATTTTATCTGTATTGCTGTTGAGTTTTATTGTTTCCCCTGTTATCAATGTAAAGCACTTTGAGCAGCAATTTTATGTATGAAAGGTGCTATCCAAATAAAGTTTATTATTATTATTATTATACTGATCAGTACTTAAGGTCTGACTCTCATCTTCCACTGGAGCACAAAACTAGGAGTCATCAGGATGCTGGACCACCTAGCTGACACGTCCCCACCGACACAGCGGTCGGGGAAGGGGAGAGATCCCACATTAAACAGGCCCTGGTTAAGTGTGGTTATCCTAACTGGGTGTTTGTCAAAGCCAGGAAGACGCCAAACAGTCCACCAGCCTATCAAGAGAGGAGAAGGACAAGAGCTGTCTAAGTGTAAACCAGTGGTGATTCTGTATGTGGCAGGAGTGTCGGAAAAGCTGACACGTGTATTTTCCAAACACCGCATCTCAGTTGCTTTCAAACCCCAAAACATGCTGCGCCAGAAGTTGGTCCACCCCAAGGATCAGGTCCTCGGCACAAACAGAACAATATAGTGTAGCTGTTATGTGCCAGGAGGATGCCGTGACTTGTACATCAGGGAAACCAAACAGACGCTGGTCAAGAGGATGGCACAACACAGGAGAGCTAACACGTCAGACCAGGACTCCAGAGTCTACACCATCTACAGACCAGGACTCCACAGTCTACACCATCTACAGACCAGGACTCCACAGTCTACACCATCTACAGACCAGGACTCCACAGTCTACACCATCTACAGACCAGGACTCCACAGTCTACACCATCTACAGGCCGGGACTCTACAGTCTACACCATTTACAGACCAGGACTCCACAGTCTACACCATCTACAGGCCAGGACTCCACAGTCTGCACCATCTACAGACCAGGACTCCACAGTCTACACCATCTACAGGCCGGGGACTCTACAGTCTACACCATCTTACAGACCAGGACTCCACTGTCTGCACCATCTACAGACCGGGACTCTAGAGTCTACACCATCTACAGACCAGGACTCCACAGTCTACACCATCTACAGGCCAGGACTCCACAGGTCTACACCATCTATAGACCAGGACTCCACAGTCTAGCACCATCTACAGGCCAGGACTCCACAGTCTACACCATCTACAGGCCGGGACTCTAGAGTCTACACCATCTACAGACCAGGACTCCACAGTCTACACCATCTATAGACCAGGACTCCACAGTCTAACACCATCTATAGACCAGGACTCCACAGTCTACACCATCTACAGGCTAGGACTCCACAGTCTACACCATCTACAGACCAGGGACTCCACAGTCTGCACCATCTACAGACCAGGACTCCACAGTCTACACCATCTACAGGCCAGGACTCCACAGTCTACACCATCTACAGGCCAGGACTCCACAGTCTACACCATCTACAGACCAGGACTCCACAGTCTACACCATCTACAGGCCAGGACTCCACAGTCTGCACCATCTACAGACCAGGACTCCACAGTCTACACCATCTACAGGCCAGGACTCCACAGTCTACACCATCTACAGGCCAGGACTCCACAGTCTACACCATCTACAGACCAGGACTCCACAGTCTACACCATCTACAGGCCAGGACTCCACAGTCCTACACCATCTACAGGCCGGGACTCTACAGTCTACACCATCTACAGGCCAGGACTCCACAGTCTACACCATCTACAGACCGGGACTCCACTGTCTGCACCATCTACAGGCCAGGACTCCAGTCTGCACCATCTACAGACCAGGACTTCCACAGGTCTGCACCATCTACAGACCAGGACTCCACTGTCTGCACCATCTACAGGCCAGTGGCCACTCTTTCAGGGATGGGGATGTGCACATCCTTGAAAGGAAGAACGCTGGTTTGAATGGGGAGTCAAAGAGGCCATCTATGTGAAGAGGGAACAACCATCTCTGAACCGGGGGGGGGGGGGCTAAGAGTACATCTGTTGCCATTTTACAATGCTGTGATTGCAACTATTCCCCAATCCTCTGTGAATAGTACACATGACCATTGTACACTTTAGTTAATGGTGTCAACAATTTGCATATGAAACCGATCATTGTTTTCGCTCATTAGGCCACTGTATTGTTTTTAAGGGTGGGGTACCTGCAGTCACTGTATTGTTTATAAGGGTGGGACACCTGCAGCCACTGTATTGTTTATAAGGGTGGGGACACCTGCAGTCACTGTATTGTTTATAAGGGTGGGGTACCTGCAGTCACTGTATTGTTTATAAGGGTGGGGACACCTGCAGCCACTGTATTGTTTATAAAGGTGGGGTACCTGCAGTCACTGTATTGTTTATAAGGGTGGGGTACCTGCAGTCACTGTATTGTTTATAAGGGTGGGGACACCTGCAGTCACTGTATTGTTTATAAGGGTGGGGTACCTACAGTCACTGTATTGTTTATAAGGGTGGGGTACCTGCAGTCACTGTATTGTTTATAAGGGTGGGGGTACCTGCAGTCACTGTATTGTTTATAAGGGTGGGGTACCTGCAGTCACTGTATTGTTTATAAGGGTGGGGTACCCTGCAGTCACTGTATTGTTTATAAGGGTGGGGTACCTACAGTCACTGTATTGTTTATAAGGGTGGGGGACACCTGCAGTCACTGTATTGTTTATAAGGTGTGGGGTACCTACAGTCACTGTATTGTTTATAAGGGTGGGGTACCTGCAGTCACTGTATTGTTTATAAGGGTGGGGACACCTGCAGTCACTGTATGTTTATAAGGGTGGGGTACCTGCAGTCACTGTATTGTTTATAAGGGTGGGGGTACCTGCAGTCACTGTATTGTTTATAAGGGTGGGGTACCTGCAGTCACTGTATTGTTTATAAGGGTGGGGTACCTGCAGTCACTGTATTGTTTATAAGGGTGGGGTACCTGCAGTCACTGTATTGTTTTATAAGGGTGGGGTACCTGCAGTCACTGTATTGTTTATAAGGGTGGGGTACCTACAGTCACTGTATTGTTTATAAGGGTGGGGGGTACCCTGCAGACACTGTATTGTTTATAAGGGTGGGGGTACCTACAGTCACTGTATGTTTATAAGGGTGGGGTACCTGCAGTCACTATATTGTTTATAAGGGTGGGGTACCTGCAGTCACTGTATTGTATATAAGGGTGGGGTACATGCTGTCAGTTTAGATCAAAGGTGTCTGATATGATAAACATTGTGTCCAGATGAACTGATTCAACCTTCTGTGACATGTTTAAATGAGTTGGAACAAGTCACAGCTCTTTCTGTTGCCTGTGTTGGGTGAAGATAATGATAATAACAACAACAACAACAACAATAATAATAACCATATTAAGATGGTAGTGCTCTCATTATTGACCCGGATGGGAATGTATTGAAAATCAGACCGGGTGTCTGTATCTAGCTGTGATATTGTGCGTATCGTAGGTCAAGGCAGAACGCCCTGTGGAGTCAGACAGGTTTGACTGACTCATCTTGTTGAATTCTACATTTACCTGCTTTCTTAATACCTGCTACTTTGCTGCTGATCAATTCCCGGTTCTGTCACTTTATTGTATTTTGTTATTGATGTGTATTTGTTTCATGGTTTTCCCGATAAGGTTTTCCTCCTTTGTGTCTAGGGTCTACAGATAGATGGTGTCGTATATTGTATATTGTTGTGTATATTGTTGTATAGTGTACTGATTGTAAGGCCCTTCGTGACTACCTTGTGATTTTGGGCAATACAAATATACTTGACTTGACTCGCCCCTATGTTCTTGAGTTTTCAGTTGTTCTTTTTATATTTCATTTCATTTATTTCTTTACTTTTGACTTTAATTTTATGTTCCATGTATCCTGTTTTGCTGCCATTTGCTTTCTTCTTTGGACACTTTTTATCTGTGCACTTTGACATAACGTTAAGCATATTAGGTTTTGATTGACTGACAGGTTGATTGATTGATTGATCGACTGACTGACTGACTGACTGACTGACAGGTTGATTGATTGATTGATTTTCTTATTTGATAGAAAGTTCAGCCAGGTGCTCAGGTCATTGTTGCATGCAGCGTTTGGCACCCCCCCCCCCCCACACACACACACACACACACAATTTCTTGTCTCCTGCCGATCGATACAAAGATTTATGGAAGCTCAGATCTGTCTGTGTCCTCAATCTACCAATCTTGGAACCAATCATGGGATTTGGATCCTGCTCACTTTAAAAGAGACGGCGTGGGTATGTGGGTGGTATTTTTACGTTTTTCTCTCATTTACGGTTGTCTGTGTTGTATCATATGCGATAATCTGTGATCGTGTTTTTGTGAGTTGTCTTTGTTTTGTTATTCACTGTCTGTTTTTCTGTGAATCAGAATTGAAGAGAGGTGAAGTGAACTGAAGTGAACTGAGCTGGCCTGTGCAAGCTCCTTTTTTTTGAGTTGGAGTACATTTCTGCTGAAATCTGGCCTCACTCTCCACCTGTCTAATGCTGATATGTGTACCGCTGCTGCAATCACCCAGTTCCCCTCGGGGTAGCGATCAAAAGACTCATCTGATGGGATGTGATTAAAGAAGCGGCACACAGGTCGGCCTGGGTAGACCAGAAAGCCGTCTCACCCCATTCAGACATTTGCAGAGGCAGGACCTGCTTTTCTGAGTCGGGGTTGGGGCCTGAGGTTTGGCCAAGGGGAAGATTAACATGAATCCCATTATTTATGTGGGGAATATGGGTTCAAAAATACCACGCTATTGTCTGCAAGTCATAAAAACGGTTGCCTTTATCTTTGAAGTAGCCTGCAAAAAAGGTTCCAGGGAAAATGCATCGCTTTTTTATCTTTTGGTGATTTTTGTATTAAACAGCAATGATTTCAATGATCTGCTGAATTTTCAGGGTGAAAGAAAAACCCCAAAAGTACCATTTCAAAGAAAGTTGACTCAAAAAATATTTATTTTGTGCTTTATGAGGCGATGGTATGATCTAAACTGGTCAGTATTTCTCAACATTTAGGCTTTATCTCCTAAAACAGGACGCTCTTATCTAGTCTGTTAACCCTTAAAGAAACTCTGACTGAGGAATTCAAACAGGGCCTGTCCTTATGGCCCCGACGCAGCAGAGCCACGTCCATATCAGCCAGACGCAGCTGAGTGACTCATTAGTATCTGCCATGAAAGCCACTTGGCTGCTGCGTTTATCATTAATCACAGCGCCGTGTCTCCTAATGGCAGCCAATAGTGTGGAACAAGCACAGCTATCCGGGGGCTTTGATCATGTGTCTGTCTTTCCTCCGAGATAGCCAGGGCCCCGGGTGGCCCCGGCTGGCCCCGGCCGGCCCCAGGTGGCCAGCAACCTACAGGCCCCGGTCAGGTCCATGGGGACAGAATGTCGAAAGGGTGACTATCTCAGATGTCCACCCCCCGCCCCCCAACTCCCCCATCTCTCTCCCTCCGTCTCTCTCTCTCTCACCCACCCATGTCTGCCGATGCCTTTTGCCTGTCTCGCCATCTCATGAAAGCTCACAGAGGGCAAGCTGGCTTGATCCCAGCTGCTGACATGAATTTTTGATCAATGGGCTGCTGCCTCTGAAGGGTCTTTCCCAACACTGCTCCTCTTGCCAGCCTCTCCGCCCCTGATGGCAGTCAGCACCCCCTCACCCTGCTCCCCTCACTCTAAAGCCTGGGCAACTCCAAATGTCAATGATGTTAGTTTAGCCATTGTACACGGCTGGCCGCATCTGAATGGGTGGCTTGTCCCTGGGCCAGCCCCCTACAATGGCCTCCTTTCTCCCTGTGACTTGTTCTCAGCATCCCCCCCCCCTCCATGAAGACAGGGCTCTCTCTCTCTCTCTCTCTCCCCCCCTCTCCCTCTCTCTCCCTCTCTCCCTCTCTCTCTCTCAGCTCTTTGGCTCTGCTTGCAACTGACAAGAGTCTGGATTGAACCGGAGGGGAGGGCAACTGAAAGAGAGAGGAAGACATATTCTTGTTAATTTAACCCGATTGTTGCTTGTTTTTTTCATCAGCGTTTTTTAAGTCATTGTTCATTTATGCTGACAGGGCTTTGGGAATACAGATGTATTGTTTTCTGTCATGCCAATTAAAACAAATGGAATTGAACTGAATTGAACTGACAGCGCGAGTGAGACAGACAGAGAGAGAGAAAGGAAGTGAGAGAGAGACAGCGAGGGGATGACTGAATGACGGAAAAGGGGGTGGGGGGACCGTGACCGAGCAGTAAGTGGTTTTTTTACGCAGAATTGTTTCAGAGCACTCTGCCAATAATTACCAGTGCCGAGGAACGGCGGTAAATCTGGCTTTCACAGGCCAGCTAAGCTTGTTAGTGTGCTTAATCGGACAAGGAAAGAGTGTGTTTGAACGCTGAAAGCTTCAGGACGGAGAGGGAGAGAATGTGCACCGGCGCCTCCTTGAAGACTGATGAGAGGAGACGAGGGAGAGGAGGCGGCGGTGATGGGGGGAGGTAAAGGTAAAGCGAGCATGGTAAATTCAGTGACCTTGACAGGTTGAAACTCCTCAGCTATGAGTGAGGACACAGGCCCCAGAACTCCTGTATCAGCTGAGGGCTGGGCCCAGGCGTGGCTACAGAGGAGACCGCCGGCCCAGGGCCCGGGGTTCTCCCATTGTTTCCTGAAATAGGCCAACTGATGTGGTCAACGGCGGACCTCCCTATGTTTTGGTGTCTCGGCTTTGACCACTCTGCCGCTGAAATAATTATCATTAACTACTCATCATTTACCACTCGTTCCCTTTCCCCCATGTGGAAGAGCTTATTTTAGCATATTATTGTTCAAACAGTATCAATGCTATATTTTCTGAAACAGCTGCAGCCTCAGCTGCTGCCAGAAGCTGGAAAGGACTCAGAAAGAGAAACCTCTCCCAAACTTTTCTCTTGACTAGTTTTTTACAGACGCTGAACATCTGGAGCAGGAAAAGGCCATGATCGAGTGAGCGGGGGTGGGGGTGGTGGGGTGGAGAGGGGAAGTAACAAGTCACATTGCTGACAATCACCCCTCATTAAAGACAATAATAAGGACATTATTCTGTTGACGTATCTGACTATTTCATGAAGTTATGTCTTCATGCATCATCTGCGACGTTAATCTCTCAGAGTGCTAATTAGTTCTTGCTCAAGGAAGGTTTTTGTCCTGTGCCCAGATCCCTTCCGAACGCCCAACAAACATCAAGTTGTCCCACCCAATGAATTATTTCGACATAAATTATCTAATTGAAAGTATGAAATGTTAATAAAAGCTGACCCAACATTTGAGCTAATTCACAAACACAGCACTTTTGAACCCTAACCCTAACCCTATGTATCCTGCCAGCGGCGGTGGCAGAGCATTTCTTAGTTTTTGGCTAAATTACGGCGGGGCTCAAATCAATGTCAGCATTTCACTGTGAATACATACATAACAGGATAGCGCCCCCTCCCAACAGCTAGAAATACCACGCATTGGGCGATCATGGGTTAGATGATTGCACGCTCCTTTTTTCACACGCAAAATTACATCGAGAGCAACAGACGTGGACGGTCAGTACTGCTGCTGAGTTCAGACGATACTCTTCATGCTATTCCAACTCATCCATGCTGCCGGGCACACCCGTCCACTGCACACCTGTCCACTGCATGCTGCCGGGCACACCCGTCCACTGCATGCTGCTGGGCACACCCGTCCACTGCACACCCGTCCACTGCATACTGCCAGCGGCACACCCGTCTACTGCACACCCGTCCACTGCATGCTGCCGGGCACACCCGCCCACTGCATGCTGCTGGGCACACCCGTCCACTGCACACCCGTCCACTGCACACCCGTCCACTGCATGCTGCCGGGCACACCCGTCCACTGCACACCCGTCCACTGCATACTGCCAGCGGCACACCCGTCCACTGCATGCTGCTGGGCACACCCGTCCACTTCATGCTGCTGGGCACACCCGTCCACTGCACACCCGTCCACTGCATGCTGCCGGGCACACCCGTCCACTTCATGCTGCTGGGCACACCCGTCCACTGCACACCCGTCCACTGCATACTGCCAGCGGCACACCCGTCCACTGCATGCTGCTGGGCACACCCGTCCACTGCACACCCGTCCACTGCATGCTGCTGGGCACACACGTCCACTGCATGCTGCTGGGCACACCCGTCCACTGCACACCTGTCCACTGCACACCCGTCCACTGCACACCTGTCCACTGCACACCCGTCCACTGCATGCTGCTGGGCACACCCGTCCACTGCACACCCGTCTACTGCACACCCGTCTACTGCATGCTGCCGGGCACACCCGTCCACTGCACACCCGTCTACTGCACACCCGTCCACTGCACACCCGTCTACTGCACACCCGTCCACTGCACACCCGTCCACTGCATGCTGCTGGGCACACCCGTCCACTGCACACCCGTCCACTGCACACCCGTCCACTGCATGCTGCCGGGCACACCCGTCCACTGCATGCTGCTGGGCACACCCGTCCACTGCACACCCGTCCACTGCACACCCGTCCACTGCATGCTGCCGGGCACACCCGTCCACTGCATGCTGCTGGGCACACCCGTCCACTGCACACCCGTCCACTGCACACCCGTCCACTGCATGCTGCTGGGCACACCCGTCCACTGCATGCTGCTGGGCACACCCTTCCACTGCATGCTGCTGGGCACACCCTTCCACTGCATGCTGCTGGGCACACCCTTCCACTGCATGCTGCTGGGCACACCCGTCCACTGCACACCCGTCCACTGCACACCCGTCCACTGCACACCCGTCCACTGCACACCCGTCTACTGCACACCCGTCCACTGCATGCTGCCAGCGGCACACCCGTCCACTGCATGCTGCCAGCGGCACACCCGTCCACTGCACACCCGTCCACTGCACACCCGTCCACTTTCAAACAAGATCCGCAGTGCTGAACACCAGCAGTACACAATGTGTCCGACAGCTTCATATTTGGCAGCGTGATTGTTCGTATGAGTGATTATACCTTACACTAAAGGTCAGTGGCAGCAAGCTAATTTATCCGAACGTGTGTCCGTTCTGTTTACGAAAATGACGTCATCACTTTCATAGCAACATTTGGTCCGCTCCCGCTGATAACGCCGCGTTTCCATTCGCACTGCAACTTGTTTGATTGATTGATTGATTGGTTGATTGATTGGTTGATTGATTGATTTGTGAATTGGCGTGGCGACGCCAGGCTACCGTGGAGGCGCTGGGTTGGCTACTTCTGCTTGGTAATTATCTTGGTCGCTCCGTGGGGGGGCTGAGATGGGGCTAAGCCCCCTACCCTGTCGCCGCCAGGAACTCTGAACTGTTGCAACGGAATTGGAATTTGGGAAATGACGTTACGGTTACGTCATCCATACGCCTTTGCTATTGGACTACGTTTCCCAGATGCCCTCTCGGCTGACTCGCTGTAGTACGTCAGAGTTGCGTCTTCACTGAGTCTGGCGGCTGGTGTGGGTGGCGACCCCAGGACCACCGGCTGGCCCTGTGACACACATGCGTCGTAAGTAATTGTGTTAAACAAAGCTAAAGACCAGCCAGCCACAGAATAAAAGGGCTAAAAACACAAGCAGACGGGTGGCCACCGCAAATGAATTAACTTATCCCCAGCCAGTTCCACATTTAAGTTAGCTAGCTACCTTGCTAGCTAATGTTAGCCGGCTAGCTAATGTTACGTAGGTCATAGCGGTACAGCCTCCGGTGATAGCGTGTATCTCTCTGAAGAGATGAGCGCGCCCGGGCTGTACCGGAGACGGGCCAGTATTTGAGACAGGCGTTTATGTTGTAGTTTATTCATTTAAACATTCCGAGACTCGTTCCGGTTTCTGATGGAGAGTGTTTAAGGTGGATGTGGAGGAGCTACATCTTGCGGGGTAATGGTCGTCTAGCTAACATAAAGGCTTACTTCGCTATTTAATAAATGTGTGCCTGCTCACTTTAGCTAGCTGCTATGAGCTAATGCTAACGGTATAGCCTCCAGTAGCCCACGTTAACGCCCGTTGCTCATTACGGTATATTCTTATTGCTAGACTGGAGTCAAAGGGCAACCGTCAGGTCAGTTTTACCAACTCTGCGGGCGTTATGCACATTTACATATATATATATATATATGTAATCAACGTATTCTCATGAAACGGTTCGTGTGATAGCGTACGAAAAGTTACGCGCACAAATCCGTAGATAAGCTACGTGTGTAACCCTAACCCCTGGGGGGGGGGAGAACAGCCCCCCCCCAGGGGTTAGGGTTACACACGTAGCTTATATACGAATTTTCGTGCACACATGTTCGTACCTTTCACTCCGACCAGGGAATGAGAACAGCCTGATTTAACAGGCTGTTGTACCATCCATTCCTTCCATTACCCAAACCGCTTCTCCTGCTCTCAGGGATGCTGCAGCCTATCCCAGCAGTCACTGGGCGGCAGGCAGGCGGGGAGACTCCCTGACCAGGCCGCCAGGCCATCACAGGGCCATAATCAAACAGGGCTGTTATTATATTGATTAAATGGCCGCCAGGCCATCACAGGCCTATTATCAAACAGGGCTGTTATTATATTGATTAAAATCTAACTCCATTTTTCAAAATCGCCTTACGATCGACTGGTTGGGCACCCAGGTCTGATAGACTCTACTCTCCTGGTGAGGCAACATTCTCTCCTTTCATCAGTGTTACTGCACCCGGTGTGGTTTAGTGAAGTACATTTGAAAATGTACTTCCTGTAATACATCAGACACATGTCTGGATTCCAGTTTAGACCACATACTGACACTGTCCTTCAGAATCCAAGTGAATCTTAATGTGGAAATGATAATCATGGAATGCTGCCGTGCCAGTCTAATAATATTATTTATTAACAATATTGCTTGTTTGTGGTGGTGGGTTCCAAAATGCCATGATCGCTGTTCACTGTCCACGGTTCCACTGAAGTGCACACACAGCTTGTGTGATGATGCGATTATTTGTAAGGAGGATTTGCATTTTGTTCGAGCCCCGGGGTAGTCCAACCATGTGGGTCGTCCCGAGTCGTCCTCTGTGTGGAGTTTGCATGTTCTCCCCGTGTCTGCGTGGGTTTCCTCCCACAGTCCAAAAACATGTAGGTCAGGTGAATTGCCTGCACTAAATTGTCCCTAGGTATGAATGTGTGTGTGTGTGTGCGTGTGTGGGCCCTGTGTGATGGCCTGGCAGCCTGTCCAGGGAGTCTCCCCACCTGCCACCCAATGACTGCTGGGATAGGCTCCAGCATCCCCGGGACCCTGAGAGCAGGATAAGCGGTTCGGATAATGGATGGATGGGTTTGCATTTTGTTTTAGCTGTTTTTTGTTTGGTGACAACTCTCACTCTCTTTGTGCTGTGTGCTCGCTGCGTTACCTAGGCTGGACTAGAGTCTTAATTTTAGTTTCAGAGCTGGACTTGTCATCGACAACGTTTGCAGTATGGTAGGAGAGGACACTAAGCTAGGCTGGTAGTTTGCTTTTTTTACCGATGAGGGAAGGGTGGTGAGAGGGCCAAGGTTTAAGATCACGGTGAGCTACTAATCGGAGTTAAGTTAAAGTATATTCATTCCTTTCATAATTAACCTGTGTCGTGTGTGTGTGTGTGTGTGTGTGTGTGTGTGTGTGTGTGTGTGTGTGTCAGCCAGCCAGGTCAGGGTTTACCAAAACATGGCAGAGAGAAGAAAAAAAGTGGATCTCAAGACATTTTTGAAGCATCAAAACGCCACTGTGTAAGTAGGAAGACCCCTGTACTTTCACAAATACTAGTTGATAAAGTCCTCATAGAAAGTGAATTAAGGGCTAATAGAAATGTTCAATAATTGTGCCATTAGACAACAGCAGTAAAACAGTCAGTGGAGGGCAGCAGCAGCAACACACAGGGACAGAGATGGGTCTCAGGTAAGGTTTCACAGTTGTAGTCTTTTGAAAAAGTTTGTGGTCCCCCCCTAAGTTGTAATGAGAGCTGCGCCCTTGGTTTTTGTGATAACATTTGGTCTCAAATGGGTTTCCCATTCTATCAAACATCAGCCCAACATCTGAAGCAAACATCTCTAACATATCTGGGAAAGAAGTTGAAAAAAAACCTCTTAATATTTCACAAAATGGAAGTGACTGATTTATTGTTTAGCCATAACTTTTAACATTTGCGCACCGTTTCCAGCCAAGCACTTTTTCAAGTGAGCCCTGCCTGCTGCCATCTACTGGTGTCTCATTGAAGTCTGTATTTTGCCATCCGGGCGTTGGGCACATCCACATCTGGAAGGCACATGGCTCTTAGAAAGATGTAGGGAGGGGTCAGAGGTCATTTGGGGCCTTTAATGGAGATTAAAGAGGAAAGTAAAGAACAACAGAGATGAACAAACCTCTGTAGTGGCTCCAAGGTTGGACAGCACAGAATGAGAGTCTGATTAGTATCAGTCAAACTTAGAGGGATGGAGAATGGGTGGGGGTGTTGTGGGGTTGGCTGGTGATTGTATGATGAGGATAGGTATTGTACATCCAAAATAATCCCTCCTGTCATACAGGACGTGTGTTTGATTGCATTGTCAGTGCAGGACTGCTATAAGACTCACAGGTTTCAGAGCAATCTTGTCATAAAACTGGTTGCTTTCTGCTTTACAACCCCCACCCCCATCCCCACCACCACTACATCTGCCCCTACCCACTCCACCCTACCCCTCCCTCCAACATGCTCTTTGACATCGCCGTTACAGAGAATGGCGATGTCCTCTGAGACTCTTAACTTCAACTGCTGATGTGTTACTTAACGCTGAATGCGAACGTGTTTCACTGGCGTGCCGTTTAAAACTTCTTGACTTGTGTCGAGTCTTTGTTCCTGTCCAGCTCCTCTCTCCGTGCTCCTCTGGTACACGCTCTGCTCAGACATGTCTCCCGTTCCCCGCTCCCCTCCCCTAAACTTCCCCCCGCTTTCAGAGAAAGGTCAGAGGGCAAGGATTGTGACCCACCCTGGGGGTGGGTGGATGGTTTGATGGGTGACCCCCCCCAACCCCAGTCCTTCTCCCTCCCCCCCTCCTCCCCATTCCCAATTCCCCCCATCCTTAAGAGATCGGCTCAGCCTCCCCATCTCTTTATTTTGTATACACCTGAGTCCCTCATTCTCCCATGGATCAACTGACAGAGTGTGGAAAGAGCCGCTGTATCCGGTTTCCAGCATTATTTTGGGTTTGTTCGGATCGATAGGCAGTTGGGAGCCGGGAGTGACTCTCACAATGCCAGCAAGTTGTATGGGGTCATTGTTCATGCATAACCCAAATAATAATGAAAAAAAAAAGAACAAAGGATTTGGGGACTGTTTTGAGAGTTTTGACAGAGTGGCTGGAAATACAGGTTACCAGATTACAAAAATACAGACATCAGAGTGGCACCCGTGAAAGATTTATTTTGCACAGTTTTGGTCAGAGTTTTGCAAAATGATCCATTCAGTCCGTCAGTCGTGAACTTTTTCATATACTGTGCACATAAACATATGGAGGGCACATAGGAGACAGTTTTAAGAGGAGTTTTATTGCTGGTTTAACTGACTCACAAAGGGAGTAGTAGCGTATCTGACTAGTTTAGGGCGTCTTGCAGGAATAGATGGGACCTAGATGACCATTTTCTTTCTTTTTTTTATTATTTTTTTTATTTATTGGATTTTCTCCCCAGTTGTATCCGGCCGGCCAATTACCCCACTCTTCCGAGCCATCCCGGTTACTGCTCCCCGCCCTCTGCTGATCCGGGGAGGGCTGCAGACTACCACATGCCTCCTCCGATACACGTGGAGTCACCAGCCGCTTCTTTTCACCTGACAGTGAGGAGTTTCACCAGGGGGACGTAGCACATGGGAGGATCACACTATTGCCCCCAGTTCCCCCTCCCCCCTGAACAGGCGCCCCAATCGACCAGAGGGGGCACTAGTGCGGCGACCAGGACACATACTCACATCCGGCTTCCCACCCGCAGACACGGCCAATTGTGTTTTTAGGGATGCCCGACCAAGCCGGAGGTAACACGGGGATTCAGACCAGCGATCCCCGTGTCGGTAGGCAACGGAATAGACTGCCATGCTACCTGGACGCCCCTAGATGAACCATTTTCAATTTGAAGAATTAGTGTGTTCAGTTGCTAGTTTGAATTAAGTAATAACACCACAGTTATCAACCAAACTGTGTGTTTTTAGCTTTGTCATCAACCACAAATATCAAATATAATGTCAGAGTTTCCAAAGGCTTCAAGCCAAGACAACCCTTTTTCCAAACACTTTGACGAGCAAAGACGGGAATATTTACTCAGACTGGGTGGAAGTCGACTCACTACTTTGATTTATCAAGTTGAAATGTATGACGAGGGGACAGGCAGTCATGACTTGTGTTGGGTCAGTCAGAAAGAGCTGTGTATTCAAGACAACATACATATTCCAAACTTCCATGGTGAGAGATGATTTAATCAATGATTTTAGGAGCGAAATGGGAAAGTACTCTTGTCAAGTATTGTCACACAACACTGCTCCCAGACAGTAATAAGAAAAATAATGACGTAACTGCTGCGCTGGTTAATGATTAATAAATGATGTATTCCTTTTACTGAGTAATAAACTCTATGATGAGGTCAGTGGCCAGATGCATTACACATTCACACACGATATGATTGTGCCAGCCTGGCCAATCTGGACAAAACATTCATGTGCAACTTACTTGCGGGTCCCAAATACCACAATTGCTGACGTATCGGTGAAAGAGGACGTAGTTTAGGGTATCTGCTGAGATCAATTTACAACTTGAAACTTATAACTTACCCCAACCTCAAATATGCCAAAACCATACCTAAACATTACCATCTCTAGGCGACACAGTGGCCCAGTGTTCCCTGGTTTCGAACCCCAGGCCATCCCAGGTCCTCTCGGCATGGAGTTTGCATGTTCTCCCCATGTCTGCATGGGTTTCCTCTGGGTGCTCCGGTTCCCTCCCACCACCAACCATGACCAAGACAATGGAAAGAAGAACTGGAGTTGGTCCCAGGTCGCTGCAGCTGCCCACTGCTCCTATACGACAGGATGCAGAAGACAAATTTACTGGAAGAATACAATGTCAAATAAAGTGGCTTTCTTTCTTCTTCTTTCTTTCTTTCTCTTTAATGTTAGTCTAATGTGCTCAACAATGTCCTCATTCATCAGTATGTCAACATGCATTGTATCGTTAGCGTAACGGTAGAATTTGATATGTTGACATGCAGTCTCGTGAGGTCAGACGTGTATATATGCAAGTATAATTGTATTCTCAGATGTGAGTATTCTCAGGAGCTGAACATAAATTTTTGACATACTTTTTGTCTGTTGGGCTTGTTCTGTGGACCGGCTGCCTAACTTCTCTGCCCCGCCATCCCAACCCACCACCACCACCAGCTCTCCTTGGCATCAGGCCTCCACCTGCACTGCCTTGGAGGAATTTTCTGGAGCCTGCTGGAGACACGAGTGGCCTCACAAACCACTGGCTTCTACTCGCTCGAGTCCAAAAGGCAGAACTGAAACACAGCCCTGTTTCTGCTTGTGCTCTGCAGACACGTTTAAACAGCATGCTTCTCCAACACTTCACATTGCAAAATGCAACGAGTCAGACGAACAAAGTGTCTGGGGAAAAAAAGCTGGCCAAGGTTCAAGCCTCTCTCTCTTTCTCTCTTTCTCTTGCTCTCTCTCTCTCGTTTTCACTTCTTGCAGTGCCTCTGGTGTTGATGAAGATGATTTCTGGAATTTGGCGCTCTGCTCCAAGAAAACTCTATCTGACGTTTGTTGTGGTTGTCATAGATTAATTCTGAACACCAGAAAGTGCATTTTTGAAAGTTTAGATGGTTTGAAAAGAAACACTAACACTTTAAGCCGTTTGGACAACTTTCACATAAATATACACAACATTTGTTTAGTCATTTCATCATTTCTTTATCATTATATGTCTTATCGTTTGTTTTAATCAGTTCATCTTTTTTTGTCCTGCAGCCATGCGGGACTGAACAAAACCAAAGCTAAATCTGAACCCAGCGTTTCGCCAAAGTGTTCCCAAGCAGGTAGCGAGCGACTCTCTGCTCTTGAAGTTATTCTTGGCTTCTCGGGGGTTTTACGGGAAGGATACAAGACTCTCTGCCCTTTAGCTGGCGACATTCCTTTCCTCCTCAAATGCAATTATCTTTTTTCCCCATTTGTCTGTTTTTGTTTTCCCTGTCTTTCCCCTCATATGCTCATTTCCTGTTGTGAGCTGCGCTAGGCTTTTAGCTTTACCCCGACCCCATCCCCATCCCCCCCCCCCCCCCCCCCGTAACCACCATAGGTATGGGAGCATATCTCTTATTTACTGCCCCTAGGGGGCTACCTGTCATTCTCCCTGCTCCGTTTTGATTGCCATGGCGACACCCGAATTCCACGGAGCGCAGGTCTCGACCCCCCCCCCTCCATAAAGCTCTGTGACCTCTCACCCCTGCACCTGGGGATGCAGGTTGCCAAACGTATCGCTGTTGATTGGAGAGCGGAGGAACGAGGGAGAGGAGGCGATACGGAAGGAGATTGAGAGAGAGAGAGATAGATAGACAGACAGAAAAGATAGCAAAACAAACGGGTGGAAAGGGAGAAACAGGTGGACACAGTCAAATCGGAGCAAGACAGAGGAAAAAAGCGATGGAGACGGACAGAGTCAGAGGGAGATTGAAGGACACGAAGTCAGACAGATTGTTTTAATTGTTCCATATGTTTTGTTTTTGTATTAAGTGTTTTATTCATATTACTTCCATCGATACTTTTCAGTGTTGTGATTTCTTTTTCTGTGTCTGTGTTTCTCTAACCTCATATGGTCTTTAACGTGTGTGTGTGTCTTACATCTCACATGGGTCTGTTCACATGGGTCTTTTCATATGGGTCTTTTCATATGGGTCTTTACTTATGGGTCTTTACTGGACGCTCCTGTTGCCAGTCGAATTTCACTTGCAGGGAAAATGAAAGGTTGTTTTGACTCTTGAGAGAGAGGGAGAGAAAGACAGAGAGAGAGAGAAAGGGGGGAGGGAGGGAAAGAGAGCGAGACGAGGGGGAGGTGGCATTGGAGAGTTGTGTCGCACAGCTTTGGTAAAGGATAGAAAACGGTATAAGTATGTGTGGAGAAAGAAGTGCTGAAGTCACACCAGGTTCTGTGTTGTTTTGCTTTTTGCCGAGTCTCTTTCTGAGTAGGTGAATGTCAGTGTCAGGGCCTGAGGATCTGTACGTTAAGGTTTGATCTGTAAGTTAGGGCTTGATCTGTAAGTTAAGGTTTGATCTGTAAGTTAGGGTTTGATCTGTATGTTAAGGTTTGATCTGTAAGTTAGGGTTTGATATGTAAGTTAAGGTTTGATCTGTAAGTTAGGGTTTGATCTGCAAGTTAGGGCTTGATCTTTACGTTAAGGTTTGATCGGTAAGTTAGGGTTTGATCTGTAAGTTAGGGTTTAGTCTGCAAGTTAGGGCTTGATCTTTACGTTAAGCTTTGATCTGTAAGTTAGGGTTTGATCTATAAGTTAGGGCTTGATCTGTAAGTTAGGGTTTGATCTGTAAGTTAGGGCTTGATCTGTAAGTTAAGGTTTGATCTGTAAGTTAGGGCTTGATCTGTAAGTTAAGGTTTGATCTGTAAATTAGGGCTTGATCTGTAAGTTAGGGTTTGATCTGTAAGTTAGGGCTTGATCTGTAAGTTAGGGCTTGATCTGTAAGTTAGGGTTTGATCTGTAAGTTAGGGCTTGATCTGTTAGTTAGGGTTTAATCTGTAAATTAGGGCTTGATGTGTAAGTTAGGGTTTGATCTGTAAGTTAGGGCTTGATCTGTAAGTTAGGGCTTGATCTGTTAGTTAGGGTTTGATCTGTAAGTTAGGGCTTGATCTGTAAGTTAGGGTTTAATCTGTAAATTAGGGTTTGATCTGTAAGTTAGGGCTTGATCTGTAAGTTAGGGCTTGATCTGTAAGTTAGGGTTTGATCTGTAAGTTAAGGTTTGATCTGTAAGTTAGGGCTTGATCTGTAAATTAGGGTTTGATCTGTAAATTAGGGTTTGATCTGTAAATTAGGGTTTGATCTGTAAGTTAGGGCTTGATCTGTAAGTTAGGGCTTGATCTGTAAGTTAAGGTTTGATCTGTAAGTTAGGGCTTGATCTGTAAGTTAAGGTTTGATCTGTAAATTAGGGCTTGATCTGTAAGTTAGGGCTTGATCTGTTAGGGTTTAATCTGTAAGTTAGGGCTTGATCTGTAAGTTAAAGTTTGAGCTGTAACTTAGGGCTTGAACTGTAAGTTAGGGCTTGATCTGTAAGTTAGGGTTTGATCTGTAAGTTAGGGTTTGATCTGTAAGTTAGGGCTTGATCTGTAAGTTAGGGTATGATCTGTAAATTAGGGTTTGATCTGTAAATTAAGGCTTGATCTGTAAGTTAGGGCTTGATCTGTAAGTTAAGGTTTGATCTGTAAGTTAGGGTTTGATCTGTAAGTTAGGGCTTGATCTGTAAGTTAGGGCTTGATCTGTAAGTTAGGGCTTGATCTGTTAGTTAGGGTTTGATCTGTAAGTTAGGGCTTGATCTGTAAATTAGGTTTTAATCTGTAAATTAGGGCTTGATCTTTACGTTAAGGTTTGATCTGTAAGTTAGGGTTTGATCTGTAAGTTAGGGCTTGATCTGTAAGTTAGGGCTTGATCTGTAGGTTAGGGCTTGATCTGTTAGTTAGGGTTTGATCTGTAAATTAGGGCTTGATCTGTAAATTAGGTTTTAATCTGTAAATTAGGGCTTGATCTTTACGTTAAGGTTTGATCTGTAAGTTAGGGTTTGATCTGTAAGTTAGGGCTTGATCTGTAAGTTAGGGCTTGATCTGTAAGTTAGGGTTTGATCTGTAAGTTAAGGTTTGATCTGTAAGTTAGGGCTTGATATGTAAGTTAAGGTTTGATCTGTAAGTTAGGGTTTGATCTGTAAGTTAGGGCTTGATCTGTAAGTTAGGGTATGATCTGTAAGTTAGGGCTTGATCTGTAAGTTAAGGTTTGATCTGTAAGTTAGGGTTTGATCTGTAAGTTAGGGCTTGATCTGTAAGTTAGGGCTTGATCTGTAAGTTAAGGTTTGATCTGTAAGTTAAGGTTTGATCTGTACGTTAAGGTTTGATCTGTAAGTTAGGGCTTGATCTGTAAGTTAGGGCTTGATCTGTAAGTTAAGGTTTGATCTGTAAATTAGGGCTTGATCTGTAAGTTAGGTTTTGATATGTAAGTTAAGGTTTGATCTGTATGTTAGGGTTCGATCTGCAAGTTAGGGTTTGATCTGTAAGTTTGGGTTTGATCTGTAAGTTAAGGTTTGATATGTAAGTTAGGGCTTGATCTGTAAGTTAGGGTTTGATCTGTAAGTTAGGTTTTGATCTCCACTCATATTTTCTTCTTTGGTCTTCAAGTTCATTGGACATGACGTCAGAATGTGCCTGTACACGTTCTTTCTGAAAGAAAGTCTGTGTGTGTGTGTGTGTGTGTGTGTGTGTGTGTGTGTGTGTACAAAGATCCTCCTCTGGTTTGTGCGTGTGTGTGTGCGTGTGTGTTTTATACTGTAAATATGTCTTTTTAGTGTGTATCTGTGTGTTGTTTTGTGTGTTGTGTGTGTCTGTGTTTGCATGTGCATGTGTGTGTTTTTGAGCACTGCATGTATGTATTTATGTGGTTTGTGCATGTGTGTTTGCATCTGCGTGTGTGTGTGTGTGTGTGTGTGTGTGTGTTTGAGTGTCTGTGTGTGTGGGTGTGGGTGCGGGTGCGGGTGTGTGTGTGCATGTAGGGTGTGTGCAGCATTAGATTCTAGGCCTGTTGCCATGGCTACGATGGCAGCATGGTGAGCTCAGAGCATCGTGTGGAAAATAATTCTGAACTTATAACCTCATCTGGGAGAAAGACAGAGAGACAGACAGACAGACAATGAGTCAGACAGATACAGACAGACAGACAAACATAGAAAGAAAGACAGACAAACAGACAACGAGGCAGACAGACAGACAGACAGACAGACAGACAGACAATGAGACAAACCGACAGAAAGACAGACATGCAGACAGACAGAGAGACAGACAGGCAGACAGACAGAGAGACAGACAGACAAACAAGCAGGAAGAGGACCTTTCGTTCTCACCGACTGGCGCTGGTAGAGGTCTTTCATCAGACACAGGAAGTGTAAAGGAGGAGGAGGCGTCCACACGGTAGCGGTCTGATTCCGTCTTTGTGCGAGTCTTCGGGGGGGACTCACACAGCCGCTACTGTTAGCGGTGTTGTTGACATGTGTGCGTGTAAACGTGTTCCCGGAGAGCTGGTCTCATTCACCGGTGCCGTCAGAGGGTCCCGTGTGAGTGCAGAAGAGTCCAGAGGCCAGTTGGGTTACGTTGTGTGACTGTTAACATTTAGTCGAATTAACCTCCAGGCTCCTCGGGCTGCATTACCCCGTAATTACATGGCTTCACGTTCTTACTCATATCTGGCTCTTGTAATGGTTTTACTCATGCAAACATTTTGGCCCAGCTGGTGCGGGAGTGTAACTATAGAAGGGGGGTGCTGTGTAGATGGACTGTGTGACTTCTCTTCTGCAGAGAGCAGAAATGCAGGCAGGCCCAATGCAGCCAAGGAGAAAATACTGGAAGGAAACACATGTCCATGCACAGAGAGACAGAGAGAGAAGATGTCTTTCAGTTGTGAGGCAGTGTTGCTGCTGTCTTATTTCATTGTTTCCGTTGGAAACACAAACCCTTGCTGTGATGAGAGCAGAGCTGCTCGACTGTCATGATGTGATGGTGCCGTAGCCGTACAGCAGAAGTTATGTTTTTTTTATGTGATGGTGTGTTTTTTATTTGTTGTTTATTTGGGGGGGGTGTTCCTCCTTTTTCTCCCCAATTGTACTTCGCCAATCACCCCACTGTCTGAGCCGTCCCGGTCTCTGCTTCACCCCCTCTGCTGATCCAGGGAGGCTGCAGATTACCACATGCCTCCTCCCATACATGTGGAGTCACCAGCCGCTTCTTTTCACCTGACAGTGAGGAGTTTCACAGGGGGACGTAGCGCGTGGGAGGATCACGCTATTCCCCCCAGTTCCCTCTCCCCCTTGAACAGATGCCTCAACCTACCAGAGGAGGCGCTAGTGAAGTGACCAGGACACATACCCACATCCAGCTTCCCACTCGCAGACACGGCCAGTTGTGTCTGAAGGGATGCCTGACCAAGCCGGAGGTAACACGGGGATTCGAACCGGAGATCCCTGTGTTGGTAGGCAACGGAATAGACCGCCATACTACCTGGACGGCAAACTTTTTTTTTTGTTGATATGATGGCGTTTGATAATTAAGTCGGATAATTAAGTTGGACTGACGTTACGACCCAGTTAAATGAGTGCATAAGATGGAGATGGACTGATATGACACAGCATGAAAAGGGAGAAATGACCATCACAACAACTGACTTGTTTGAGAAAGTGCCTGTTGCAACAACAGTGAGTGACTTGACGTGTTTCGACAACACATCAAGTCGCTCACTGCTGGAACATTTCATCCAGACTGTCTACCTGTTACTTGGCAGTGCGTCATTTCTGCTATTTATATAATTTGCCGTCCTGGCCAGAAAGCTTCACAAGTTCCTTCCCCGCTGGAATTATCTGGTCAGTCTTGTGGTCCCAGTGAGAGGCCAGATCTAATGAGGCAGACGTTATTGTTGGCCGCGGGGCTGGTCCACTGGCCTAACCTTCGGTGCCAAGATGCCAGTCAGGGCCCTGCTTTCCATCTGACTGCCAGTCTTGTTGCTCCGTGTCCATGTGACGCCCACCTGTCAGTCAGTGTTTGTTCGTCTGTCTTTTGAGCTGTCCAAACCACACAACCATCTGCCCTCTGCCTGGCTGCTGCCTCTGAGGACACGGCTCGGCGAGAGCGTTATTCCACAGAAAACCTCAGCGTGGATACTAAAAACCCCTGGCGCTCTGGCACGCTCCTGCGTTGTGTTTGAGGGATGCTGTACTGTGTGAGTGAGTCCCTCCATCCGCAGGGCCTGGCCACAAGAGATGAGGCGAAACACAGGGTTGGAGGTCACTGCTTCATCCGTTGCAGAAAAAGCACAGACACGAGTACTGGCAGCACATGCTGGTGGATAGACCCCCCCCCCCCATTATCTGTCTTTCTCTATTACACCGCCCTTGGTTGGGTTTTATATCAGTTATCCCTCTGTCGTTGCTTTGGCACTTGTCTCAGTTGTAGATGTTGGATGTGTTTTTGGGGTCTTTTCCTCTCTCTGGTGTTGTCTTTTTTCACACACTCATCTCGCATATCCAGACCAACCTGCAGTCCATCCACACTGCGTCTCACATATCCAGACCAACCTGCGGTCCATCCACACTCGTCTCACATATCCAGACCAACCTACGGTCCATCCACACTGCGTCTCACATATCCAGACCAACCTACGGTCCATCCACACTCGTCTCACATATCCAGACCAACCTGCGGTCCATCCACACTGCGTCTCACATATCCAGACCAACCTGCAGTCCATCCACACTGCGTCTCACATATCCAGACCAACCTACGGTCCATCCACACTCGTCTCACATATCCAGACCAACCTGCAGTCCATCCACACTGCGTCTCACATATCCAGACCAACCTACGGTCCATCCACACTGCGTCTCACATATCCAGACCAACCTACGGTCCATCCACACTGCGTCTCACATATCCAGACCAACCTACGGTCCATCCACACTCGTCTCACATATCCAGACCAATCTGCAGTCCATCCACACTCGTCTCACATATCCAGACCAACCTGCGGTCCATCCACACTCGTCTCACATATCCAGACCAACCTGCAGTCCATCCACACTCGTCTCACATATCCAGACCAACCTGCGGTCCATCCACACTGCGTCTCACATATCCAGACCAACCTACGGTCCATCCACACTCGTCTCACATATCCAGACCAACCTGCAGTCCATCCACACTGCGTCTCACATATCCAGACCAACCTACGGTCCATCCACACTCGTCTCACATATCCAGACCAACCTGCAGTCCATCCACACTGCGTCTCACATATCCAGACCAACCTGCAGTCCATCCACACTGCGTCTCACATATCCAGACCAACCTACGGTCCATCCACACTGCGTCTCACATATCCAGACCAACCTGCGGTCCATCCACACTGCGTCTCACATATCCAGACCAACCTACGGTCCATCCACACTGCGTCTCACATATCCAGACCAACCTGCAGTCCATCCACACTGCGTCTCACATATCCAGACCAACCTGCAGTCCATCCACACTGCGTTGTAGCACCGTGCCAGCGCAGGAGAATCCATTAGAAGAAGAAAGAAAGAAAGCCACTTTATTTTGTCATTGTACAGGTTAAAGTGGGTGTGTTCTCTGCATTTAACCATCCTGTTGTGTTGGAGAAGCTGCAGCTGCAGCATCCGGGGACCAACTCCAATTCTTCTGTCCACTGCCTTGCTCAGGGGCACAGACAGGAGTATTAACCCTAACATGCATGTCTTCTTGATGGTGGGAGGAAACCTACCCAGACACAGGGAGAACAGGCAAACTCCACGCAGAAAGGACCTGCGATGGCCTGGGGTTCGAACTCAGGACCTTCTTACTGTGAGGCAACAGTGCTAACCACTGAGTCACCAGGCCACCCCAATCACTCTGGATAGGTGAAAAAAACATTCTGGGTTGTTTGTATTTGTTTATCGACTTAAACAATGAAATAAAAACAACAAATCCGGGGGTGTCCAGGTAGCATAGCGGTCTATTCTGTTGCCTACCAACATGGGGATCACCAGTTCAAATCCCTGTGTTACCTTCGGCCTGGCTGGGCGTCCCTACAGACACAATTGACCGTGTCTGCGGGTGGGAAGCCGGATGTGGGTATGTGTCCTGGTCGGTGCACTAGCGCCTCCTCTGGTCAGTCAGGGCGCCTGTTCAGGGGGGAGGGGGAACTGGGGGGAATAGCGTGACCCTCCCACGTGCTACATCGCCCTGGTGAAACTCCTCACTGTCAGGTGAAAAAAAGCAGCTGGTGACTCCACATGTATGAGGAGGCATGTGGTAGTCTGCAGCCCTCCCCGGATCAGCAGAGGGGATGGACCAGAGACCGGGACAGCTCGGAAGAGTCGGGTAATTAGATACGATTGGGGAGAAAAAAAAAGGGGGGGGGACAAATCCGCAGCAAGTGTTTAAATATGCTAATCAAAGTATTGCTTTTGGCAGCCCTGCAAAATCCCTTATGCGGTGGTGTAAATTTAAACACAACAGCAGGTCCCATGTGAGACTGTGGGACTACGCCTTAGCGGACAATTAAAATCGGATCCATCCAAACTATGGACTTTGATTGGCTGCTGAGGTATACATTCCCACATAGGACCCACTGTTGTGATGGGTCATTTGTTCTTCTTCGTTCTGCTTTTTTTTTCACATTTTACCTTCGGCCACGTCTTCACCCCGATGGTGTGCAAGATGTGCAAAGGTGTGTAAGTAAAAAAAAAGAAAGTCAGTGTAGATGATGCGCGCCTCCAATAGCTTTAAGACTGAACAACCTGCCTGTGTCTGTGTGCACGGCTGCTGTACGTTCTCACAGTCAGTCAGTTTCAGTCAGTCAGTCAGTCATCAATAAACTGTTCTAATCCTCAGCTGTCCACGTGTTGTGATACGTAGCTTTTTTTTTTTTTGCAGAACTGTTAACATTTCCATTCAGTTTTTCTTAATTGGAACGTGTTGAAAACAAAGTCTTGGTGTTTAATCAGTCTTTCATCACTCTTTTGTAGATAAACTCCACTAAAACAACATTAGCACAAGTTATGACCTTATACCAAGTCCAGTCGCACTTGATTCAACTCCTTTGGATATTCATGACCTGGATGAATGAGAACATTCACAGAGAAGTTATGACCTTGATGTAACTGCATTAACTTGAACCTTTAGCATGGAGGAGGCTCATGGTGAGGTGGGAGCTTCATCGTGAGGTGGGCGCCTCATGATGAGGTGGGAGCTTCATCGTGAGGTGGGTGCCTCATGATGAGGTGAGAGCCTCATCGGGAGGTGGGAGCCTCTTCGTGAGGTGGGAGCTTCATGGTGAGGTGGGAGCCTCATCGTGAGGCCGGAGCCTGAAGTCGGATCCTCATCGTGAGGTGGGAGCCTCATCGTGAGGTGGGAGCTTCATCGTGAGGTGGGAGTCTCATCGTGAGGTGGGAGCTTCATCGTGAGGTGGGAGTCTCATCGTGAAGTGGGAGCTTCATCACGAGGTGGGAGCCTCATCGTGAGGTGGGAGCCTCATCGTGAGGTGGGAGCTTCATCGTGAGGTGGGAGCCTCATCGTGAGGTGGGAGCCTCATCGTGAGGTGGGAGCTTAATCGTGAGGTGGGCGCCTCATGATGAGGTGGGAGCCTCATTGGGAGGTGGGAGCCTCTTCGTGAGGTGGGAGCTTCATTGTGAGGTGGGAGCCTCATCGTGAGTCCGGAGCCTGAAGTCGGAGCCTCTTCGTGAATAGGGAGCCTCATCATGAGGTGGGAGCCTCATCGTGAGGTGGGAGCCTCATCGTGAGGTGGGAGCTTAATCGTGAGGTGGGAGCCTCGTGATGAGGTGGGAGCCTCATCGGGAGGTGGGAGCCTCTTCGTGAGGTGGGAGCTTCATTGTGAGGTGGGAGCCTCATCGGGAGTCCGGAGCCTGAAGTCGGAGCCTCTTCGTGAATAGGGAGCCTCATTGTGAGGTGGGAGTCTCATCGTGAAGTGGGAGCTTCATCGTGAGGTGGGCGCCTCATGATGAGGTGGGAGCCTCTTCATGAGGTGGGAGCCTCATGATGAGGCCGGAGCCTGAAGTCGGAGCCTCAGCGTGAGGTGGGAGCTTCATCTTGAGATGGGAACTTCATCGTGAGGTGGGAGCTTCATCATAAGGTGAGAGTCTCATGGTAAGGTGGGAGCTTCATGGTGAGGTGGTAGCCTCATGGTAGGTGGAAGCTTCATGGTGAGATGGGAGCTTCATGGTGAGGTGGGAGCCTCATGGTGAGGTGGGAGCCTCATGGTAAGGTGGGAGCTTCATGGTGAGGTGGGAGCTTCATGGTGAGGTGAGAGCCTCATCGTGAGATGGGAGCTTCATCGTGAGGTGGGCGCCTCATGATGAGGTGGGAGCCTCTTCATGAGGTGGGAGCCTCATCGTGAGGCTGGAGCCTGAAGTCGGAGCCTCAGCGTGAGGTGGGAGTTTCATCTTGAGATGGGAGCTTCATCGTGAGGTGGGAGCTTCATGGTGAGGTGGGAGCTTCATCGTGAGGTGGGAGTCTCATGGTGAGGTGGGAGCCTCATGGTGAGGTGGGAGCTTCATTGTGAGGTGGGAGCCTGAAGTCGGAGCCTCATCGTGAAGTGGGAGCTTCATCGTGAGGTGGGAGTCGCATCGTGAGGTGGGAGTCTCATCGTGAATAGGGAGCTTCATCACGAGGTGGGAGCTTCATCGTGAGGTGGGAGCTGCAGTAAACCAACAGAGACGGTGTGGCAGTGAAGGTGGAGATGTGTGAACACAGATGGAGACTCCAAACAGTGGCTCCATCTCCCTCCTCTTCTTACTGGACCGGTGCTGTACTGCTTTTATGATCCTTTTTTCTCAAATAAATGCTGCTCTGTCTTTTGTCTCTAAACTGAAAACAGTCGTTATCATTAGGTGCCGTAAGACCGCAGTGAGGATAATGATGTCATTTATCTCCTTTTATTGTCTCGTTTGTTTAGCTGTTTACCAGTTCATGCTTTAACAACTCAGGAAGGTGTTATCTTACTTTTCTCCAGTCCCCACTCAGTTTTTTCTGCAAATCCTTTCATTTTGGGAATCATGTAGTTTTCATAATGCTCGTAGAGCCTCCTGTTGCCTCGTTTCAAGATACAGACACAAGTTTCTGGAAAACTGCTGAAACAAGTGACGCCACACTGGAACCAGACTGGATGAACCCGCAGCATTGGGTGCAGAAGTTCTCACTTTCTCTTGGGAAAATAATAATTTGAGCCTGAATATGAGACAGAGCTCGCTTGTTACGTTAGATTTTCTTTTTTTTTGTGGTAGTGGTGGTGTACTCCTCTCTCCTCTCCGTCTTTGTTTGAAAACAGCTTTCAATTTCCTGGGTAGCAGCCTTCAAAGGGAGCAGGAGGGGGCAAGAGGGCGAGTAGGATGCCAGAAGCACAGTGACAGCTGGGAGGCAGGAGACTCCGGGAGGAGATCAGAGGGTTTGAATTTCTCCTCACCACAGACACGCTGTCACTCTCTCGGCTCCCTCCCCTGACGTTTTCACACACAGACACACCGCGTGCACACACACACACACACACACACACATGCACACGTCTGCACACACTGACATGCAGACACACATAAACATATACTACAAACACAAGCAGACACACATGCACGGTGCACTCACGTACCCGATGCCACTGAAGACACACTTCATGCTTTATATCTGTGCACACACAGCTGCACAGATGTACAAACTGACATGTTGCCATGAAAACAAACACAAGCAGTCATGCATGCACAGGCCCACACTCAAACACCCACATGCATGCATGCATTCACACACTGGCTAGCAACCACTTAAACGCTGCCTGCACAGAAAAACACATGGATTTCTTCCTTTTTTGTACACACATTAAGACACACACAAAAAAACACACAGCCGATGGAAATTGGATGATTCGTTGACCGGTTGATTAGGTGATGAGGAGCACCTGGCGGATACCTGAATGTAGAGTGAGAGTGAGGGTTAAATATGGAAGGGAACAAAACACTATACGGACACGGACACACCTGTGGCCGTAACACACATTCAGGAAGACCATCTGGATGGCATGTCAGGCTATTCTGTTGCCTACCAACATGGGGATCACTGGTTCGAATCCCTGTGTTACCTCCGGCTTGGCCGGGCATCCCTACAGACATAATTGGCCGTTTGTGTGGGTGGGAAGCCAGATGTGGGTATGTGTCCTGGTCACTGCACTGGCGCCTCCTCTGGTCGGTCAGGGCGCCTGTTCAGGGGGGAGGGGGAACTAGGGGGAATAGCGTGATCCTCCCATGTGCTATGTCCCCCTGGTGAAACTCCTCACTGTCAGGTGAAAAGAAGCGGCTGGTGACTCCACATGTATGGGAGGAGACGTGGTAGTCTGCAGAGACCAGGACGGCTTGGAAGAGTGGAGTAATTGGCCGGGTACAATCGGGGAAAAAATTAGGAAAAATCCACAAAAAAAAAAGATGAAGGAAGACGCATCTGCTCCGCCACACACACACACACACACACACACACACACACACACACACACACACACACACACACACAGCCGTGCTGTACAGCCATGCGTATACATCCCCACCTCTTTTCTGTCAGTTTAGTCTAATCGACATTGAAGTATATAGGAGAGTATGCCCACATTGTCCTGAGGGATCTGCCCATCTAGGTGGCAGTATGCCTAACTCTTCAACAAGCACCACACTGAAATAAACATAAAAGTAAGAATAAACTGATGCAACTCCCCCCATGCACACACACATTCATTCACACATGCACAGAGCAACCACATCTAAACATACAGTCACACAGAGTGCACACTCTAGCACAAACAGATTCATGCAAAATATAAATAAGCTTATAAAAAAACCCCCAATCTGATTAGCGCCAGCATCCCAACATCCCTCCTTGACCTGACGATGTGTACTTTACTCTTATGCTGGCTGTCCTGAGCCGGCAAACAGGATTGCAACACTCGGAGCTCTTTATGATGACGTAAGTGCCGAGGGAAGAGCAAGAATAATCTGATTCAATTTGCACAATGTGTTGACTTTGGAGCGGATCTCCTTCTTCTGGAAGGAGCGCTGCCCTTTTCGTTGGCAGCTCTCGCCCGGCACCTTTTAGCAATTAATGTGCTTCAAGCAGACTCAAAACATCTGCCCTCCTTTCTCAAGCACTAACTGTCCCGTGGAGGCACAGTTGGCTCCGTCCTGCCCCACAGGGAATTGGACGTGGGGGGGGGGGTTTAGACGTGTCCACTGGGTTTGGATTCAGGTAATGGCCCTCTGTGATGCTGCTACCACCGGCTCCCCCGAAGACAAGATGCCTTTGAAGATGGGCTGTGCGCCGTCACAGCAGCGTCTTTCTACTGTTTAATCACACCTATGTGGTGTGCCAGGGGAGCGCACCATGAGAGGAGACAAACGGCTGCTCTCACAGCCACCACTTAAGTGCTGCCAGGTTTGTTTTGTTCCTCCCGGGCAACACCGGCCGATGCCCCTCACTAGAAAGGTGACCTCAGCGACTGCAGAAGTCCTGCCGGCACATGAGCAGGATGACGGGGTGGTGGTGGTGGGGGAGAGTGGGGGGGGGGGTGCAGAGGTTTCTATTGAGGCCTCTCGATGAGACCCTTCCACCCGGTCTCACCTCAAAACCGAGGTGCTGACTGCATCTGTATTCCCCCGCGCACATCACACTGCCGAAGAAAAATACAGCACAAGAGGAGAGAGAGAGAGAGAGAGAGAGAGATGACGACTGAGTTTGAGAGGGTGAGAAAAAGCAAATGAGACAGACAGGACTAGATAGGGAAGGAGAAAAGGGAGAAGGAGCGAAGGAGAGAGAAGAGAGGGAGTTGGGGAGAGAGAAGGGGAGAGAGGGGAATGGTCTTTGTTAATCCCTCCACATCTGGCTTCTATTAGGATGTGGGGGCCGCTAAAATAATGTTTTTCACCCTACAAGCCTTTCTGTGCTATAAATTACCCACCAGCCACCGTGCCTTCCTGAGTGAAACTCTTCACCGAGCCAGTTTTCGTTTCTCAGACGTCCCCCCCAACCCCACCCCACCCCACCCACCCACCTCCCGCTCTCGTCCTCTCTGCTTTCTCCATTTGGAAACTCCCTTCGAAGCGTCACTGCTGCAAAACAAACTCCTCTTCCTGTTCCAAGTGTCGGGCGCTCCTGCTTGCAGTCAGCGCTCAGGTGCCCATCGTCTTCTCCCAATGTATGATGCCGGTGTGTGTGATCAGGCTCGACCCCTAGTCTAGCTGCAGGGCATTATGGGTAGCTAGCAGCCCTGTGGCCTAACAACTGTGAGACAGGCCAGAGAAGAATACTTTGTGAAGTCTGTGTGCAGTGAGACAGCCGGCCAAGTCTGATCCATCAGCGGGGATGTCCTCTGCTCATCAGCACCGAGGATAAACAGCTCAGCACAGAGGTGGTGCATGAGAGGGGCAGACGTGTGTGTCTGTGTGTGTCTGTGTGTGTCTGTGTGTGTCTGTGTGTGTGTGTGTCACCCGCGCGCATGCTTGTGTGAAGACAGGCAGTCTTAGGGCCGGTGTGAGAGGGCCAAGTCAGGGGCTCCAGCAGGCTGGCGGGAAAGGGGGGAGTCAGGATGGGGTGGAGGGGGGGGTAAAGGGTGGAGGGTCAGTGCCTCTTCACCAGTAACACCAATTAAATAAATGAGGGCTGACAGGCGGGAGGATGAAAGGGAGAGGGCAGACTAATGCGCCAGTTCAAGCGGTAAAGATGAAACTGGCCGGGCCTTACTTTACACCCATTAGGCACCTGTTTGTGGAGGGCAGCTGGTCCTGCCATGAGGCCCGAGGGCATCCCCAGGTGATGCCCGATACCCGGGCGGGCGGGCGCATCTGCTGTGAAACCCGAGCCGTGCCTGTCAGAGCGCTCTCCATCTTATGATGACAGCTTCATCGCGAGGGAGAACGCTGAAGGGGAACCTCGCCCCTCAGCGCCACTCGACTAGGACGGAGAATGCCACGAGGGCAACAGGCGCTGCCCTGCCTTCCAAAAATGGCCCGTCATGTGTTCTCCGCAGCCAACATGACGTATATGAGACCACTGAAACGTGTGGATGGACATTTAATCCAGTCTAAGACAGTCAGTTTGATATTTTATGATCTGGCCGAGCTGCAGAGTTGGATGAAAATATTTGGCACCGTCAGTTCAGCGTTTGCCTGCATGCATCCATCTGTGATTGTTTGAAGTCATCCAGAAAAACAACAGACATCTGAGGATCATCTGAGGCCGGGAGGGAGAGAGTGTTGACATATTTCAGCAGAGCGTAATTCGAGCCGGTCATGGCCTATCATCTGTTCGGAGTGGATGTCATCCCTGTGCGGGTACCCATTGTGTCAGTAGGCCCGATGCCATATAGTAAGACAGACCCCCATCTCCTATGTCTGCCTCTCCATTACTCCATCCCATAATTACCTTGCTGCGCTTCAATCAGTGAACCCAATCCCTCCTTCGCCCGCCTGCCAGCTCCTCAGATGTTCGTAGAGAGCCGTGTCATCAGCACACTGTGATGGGCCGACCTGAGGATTGACGGGTCTGGACGGGTCTGACTGAGCCGTCTGTCTCGGCAGACACTATCAGTGTGTCTATCTCGGGAATGAAAACTCAAAGCTGCTCTCCAAGACAGATCATAAATGTATAGACACAGTGTAGACCTGCTCTAGCTTAGCTCTCCCTACATGTCTGTGGTGTGATGATGGTGGACTTTTCACGTCTCCCATAATGACGCCCGTGTGACATGATACTGGCGTATCTTTACACCATCGGAGTTAATCCCAGTTTAGAGGGACCGAGACGGGATGGCCCAAGATCTGCGGTTGCTGATGAGAGGCATCCCAGGCGCCAAAGCCCCCCCCCCAAATACTAGCATGGGAATAGCCTGGACCCCACCTCCGGCTCAAAGTTAGCTTGGTATTAGATCCAGTGTGAGGTAGCATAAGCGGGACTAGGAAGAGGATACAAGCAACCTTTCAGGATGCGATGCAGCCGTGTGACACGTAGGCTGGGATGCGAAGGCCCGCGTCATTCTTCTGTCATGAGCCATCGGATTATTTGTGTAGAAACGGAGGCTTGGGAAGCAAGGAGGGCGGGACAGGACCAGGGGGAGACTATCCTCCACGCAGGGGTCTAAGATATCAAAGCCGGAAGGCCGCGGGGAGGATGGAAAAGGGTGGATGGAGGGGGTGGGGTGGGTTTTGAGGTGGGGGGGGCTGGCCTTTGTTCCAACCCCTCCCCAGGACTCCATGAAAGGATCAGCGAGCAGGCTGATTCGTCACGGCTCTCCGCTCTCCGCTCTGATTGGTTCCGCCGAGCAAGCAGATGTTGGAGCTGCAAGTGGGTGGGGTGGGATGGGGTGGTGGGGGTATTGGGGTTGGGGTGGGGGGGGCAAGGCCCAACTCTGGATCCTCGCTCCCACACGGCAGGACAGTCGCACAGCACCAGCAGCACTCACTTAGACACACACACACACACACACACACACACACACACAGCACGCTGGACTGAGAGTCGCCGGAACTCACGCCACACAACACACACGGCTCACTCGCTTGGGTAACTCTCAAAGACAGACACACACGGACCCACTGTTCATTTCTGTGTACTTACACCGAGGTTACAAAACGAAGGCGGCAGAATGTTTTTTGTCCTCCTGGAAATGTATTTCGAGTGTAAATGATAGAATAATCTACTCCAAGGTGCTCTTGAAAGACAGAATCCTTTCACGTACTGCAGGGTCACAGCTGTGCTTCATTTTGATAAAACAAAACACATACGTGGTCTGTAATGGAAGATGAAACATGGCCCTGCTGCTTTTAACGTGAGCCAGGTTCATAACTGATGGATCGGCCATTATATGATTCAGGCTAATATCACATGTTATTCCCAGGCTAGCATGCTCAGTGGTAGTTGTGAGGAAGAACAACTTTGCCAAAGCCCGCAATCAGAGATGGTAGTCATGCCTGTTGTTCCTAATGGACAATGCAGAACCATTCTCTTCCTTTTCTTCATCGTCTTTGAAGTCTGTTCTTGTGAGCAGTGACTAAGAGAAATCAGTGTGGGATGCAAAATCCTCCAAACCACCCAGACTTGTTCCCACACGTGTGCCTTGAATGTTGAATGCGATGTGCGTGCCAGTAAACATTAAATTAGTTAAAGCCTCAGAAAGACATTATAAGGACAGCTGATTCTGAGTGTTGTGGAAAAAAAAAGGAATGAGGGAAAAATAACAGGGAGGAATGTGAACGACTGATCAGGTGCTTCCTTTCTATTGACACGTGGCGCAAGAAGGCACGATACGGATTCAGAATTATTAGTCAGCTCTGACAGCAGCACTCTGAGATTTCTGGACTTTTTCTCATCTAATTTTCCAAGCTATATCTGAATATGATCGTGCAGTGATTACACGTAGGCCGTTACATGCTGGGATTGTTGAGAGCTAATTGTAAGTCTTTGTGGATCATCAATATCAGGTGCTAGTCTCTTAGGCAAAAGTTATGAACTTTAACCTTTCTAAATACATCACCGAACTGCTAAAACATTGTGCGTATTTGTGCATGACAGGTCTAATGTGACTAAAAAAACCCACAAAATAAGAGAAAATTGGTGAAGTCCACAAGATTGTTTTTTTTCTTCCAAAATAGACATGTCTTGATTCATGCTCAATAATCCAGGTAAGAAAATCAAAGAAGGTTGAATCAGTTCATCTGGACACAACATTTACGTTGTATCCAGATGAACTGATTCAACCTTCTTTGATTTTCTTACCTGGATTATTCAGCACACAGGAAACAAAAGGTTGAAGGTTGAATCGGTTCATCTGGATACAATGTTTACGTTGTATCCAGATGAACCGATTCAACCTTGATCAAAGTAGACTTCTTTCACATCAATGAAAGTTGTCCAGCAAAGCAGCAACTGTCCGAAGGAATGGGAACAAACATTTCAAAGCAGAACTCCTGAGCGATCCCTCTCTGAGTGAAGTAATTAGTGTGATTAGTGTAGAGATTAGTTTTCTGTCTGTCATTTGGCTGAGCCTGTTTCCCATCCTGCAAAGCCTGTGGTAGCTTATTATATCCCTATCTTCGGCTCCTCTGCTATGGGAGATAAGAGCGCAGCATGTGCAGCGGGGGTCTGTCCGTTGATGCAGGGTTGAGTCCGCTTGCAAGAGAAATGGCTCTGACAATTTGGGGCAGGAATTGTAATCTCTCTGCTTTGCATCAGCAGACTCCCGCTCGCTCCCGGCTCTGGGTCCCATACAAACACTTAACTGGCAGAGTTAGGGGAGATAGGTTATCTGGAAAAATCTGCTGGGTCCGGACCTGAAAACGGTTTCCATATTGCACCCCCCCATCCCCTCACCCCCTCACCCGGCCATTTTGGCTCTCATCTGTTTTTCCTTTCTCGCTTTCTTTGACATGTGGTTTTATACATAACAACAAAAACAACAAACACAGACGAACATTAAAAGAAGTGCTTAAGAAAAGGTTTGGCAAATCAGGGACACGAGAGAGAGCGAACGAGAGAGCTCTTAACAATAAAAACTTGTGTTATGGTGTCCAGCGACAAGTGGGGGAACCAACCTCCACCCCTCCAGTGATTGAGAACCGCAGGTTAAATCAGGACACATCCTATAAATCCGAGCAAGCTGCACCAGCTTCGCTTTCCAACGAATAATTGAATGAATAAACTAATGAAACATTAAAGGGGTCAGGCTTTCTTTTCCATCTCAGGATCTCTGAGTACTGCCGCAGGAGGGGGGACCAATTCACATTTGAACATGCACGCACCACACACTCGCACAAGACGCAACACACACCAGACAATTTGGAAAAGCAACGCGGACCCTTTCAAATCCCAGGAGATTTTTACGTGACAATTTACTGCATTGTGTTTGCCTTCTCCGAAACGAAACAGATGTACGGCTAGCGTGATGGCAAATGTTTTGCTGACATTAAGGCCCCTCGAGAAGAACAACTTCTCTGCCGGTGCCTGGACAACTGCCACCAAAAATGGAGACCAGGAGCACAGTTGGCAAGACATCTGTAGCGATAAGGTGTGCTTCGCAGAAACATTCGGCAACGTCTCCAAGGTCCTGGAGCTGAGGCTGATGTATTCACGATGTATTTAGAATCATATCATGCTTAATGATATTCCTTTTGTTTCCTGTGTGCTTTTCCCCCGTGTGAGATATTGTGTAGCGCCTGTTCGTCGGATGAATGAACACGTGTGTCTTTTTCTCCTCTGCACATTGCTTAGCATGTTTTTGATTTTGCTGAAGTTCAGAGCTCTGCGGAGGCATGCGAGCTAATGCCGAGTGATTTAAAGCAGCGGGGCACACGCAGGAAGGCATCACTGATTGATTGAAATAATGAACAGTCAGTGTGTCAACGTTAAAGCCAGGGGTCAGAGGTCAGTGCCTGCCAAAGAACAGACAGGACTTGTCTTATCCTCTAAAGCTCAGCGCGGCGCGGCCCTGTTGCGCGTGCAAGTTCGCCGTCTTTGAAGCGGTCGGCGCTCCCGTAAGTATAGCATGGCGTGACTCGAGCCCAGCAGGGTAGGGAGAAGCTGCGAGGGGAAATGTTCTGGTAGCGTTTACCGGTGTGCTCTGCTGGCAGCCAGGCAGCGGAGCACACCATGCCGGAGTGATAACACGCTTTCTTTGGAGAAAGAGAGACCGAGAGCGAGAGAGGAAGAGGGAGAAAGAGACAGAGGCTGTCCACCTTTTCATGCCATGAGACCGGGCCTCGACCCAGGTCGTGCACATTTGAAGTCTAAGCCAGTACTGCACATCTGTGCCCGATTTTATGTGCGTCGGTATGTGTAGAGGCTAACAAACAAAGCGTAGTTCCACCCTGGTCCTATATCCCCTGATTGAAATGGCCCCAACCCTGCACACACCCCTGTCTGCACACACACACACACACACGCACGCACACACACACACACACACACACACACACACACACACACGCACGCACACACACACACACACACACACACACACACACACGCGCACACACACACACACACACACACACACACACACACACCCTGTGTGCAGACCAATTTTAACACACATAGGCATGCATTACAGGGTCTGTAAAGGTGCAGATCTTATATTGAAGTAGCATTCCAGTGTAGCCCCCATGGGGTAGATGACAGACCTCGCTTTAAAGAAAAAAGGCAAGGGGAGACTTCAAGTCTGAAGAGGATATTAGAAAAATACATTTGGGGGGGAAAGAGTGGCCTCCGGCAATTTTTTTTTCTTTTCACTTTCAGGAATAATTTTGTACCTTTGCTTCTGAGGGAAACGTGTGTTTAGTTGTGAGGGGGCATAAGGAAAGGAAGGATGCTGTTTTTCAGGGGGGGGGGGACGCTGGAGAAAGAGAGGTATTGTGTGCGTCTGAAGTGCAGAGTACCCTAATGAAAACCAACTGGCAGTCCGTCACTATCTATCTATCCTGGTGCTGGGGTCTATGGACATGGAGAGGAAAAACAGGCCCCGCTCCTAATCCGCCCAGGCCTGCACTCCTCTTTTTCTTCCTTCCATCCACTCCAGTCCCCCTGTTTCATTTTGAAGATGGAAAAGTGCTTTTTCAGATCCCCTCCCTGGAATGATTTTCCATCAGAAAATGAGAACGGGAATGTTTTGCTGCAGTGTTTGTCTCAGAAGCATGTGTGTTTGAGTGTGATGTGAGGCGGCGTGTCCACAAAACACACTGGACTGTGCCCGGCGAGGAGCGCTACGCTGCTGACACTCCATGAAAATCTACATTTGGACGTGTAGACCGTATCGCAACGGCTCGGGCCTGCATTTGTGAATGTGCGCCAGACAACATGAAGAGTCAGCTGAGCATTTTGAATTTCCAGTTGGGTTTCCTGATACGAATTCCTGATACAAGCCTCCCTGTCTCCCGGCCAGTTCAACATGGATCGATCAAAGGGTCTTGATAAAGTCCACCTGTGGTAGTCATTAAGGTTTTGCCTTCAAATGGAAAAGCAGAAAATGCCTGAAAGCACACGAGGTTTCAGGGTTTGCAGTCTGGATCAGACAGGTGGAAGGTGGAGGCTGGCGTTGGTGAAGCATATAAACAGAGTGCGTATGGGAGCAGAGAGCAGTGGGGCACTGCCACTTCAGTCAAGACGGCGAATCAGGCTGCTCTGTGACCCCCCCCCCCCAAAAGCCCCCCGCCTCCATCACTGCATGGTGAATGCTGCCTTTAGACTTTACGGTAACTCTGCCGTTTGCCCTTCGCCCCGGGGGTTAGAGTTACGGGCTGATAAGGCCCTGAAGAGAGAACTCTTTCACACCCACGCTTCTGGCTAATCCACACTGCGACACCCAAACCACTAAGCCCAATATTAGCTTTCCTGCTGCCGGCGGGCACGCAGCTGATGAACATGAGCGTGTTTGTTTGATTGCGTGTGCGGCGTCCTGTAACTCTGGAAGGCGTGTGGGAGCCGAGGGCTGAAATGTGTCTCGGTTTGTAAAGCGTGGGTGCACTGGAGCTGCTTGCCGAATGCCGAGTGCCGGCAGGTCATTACGCTGTAAAGGAATACCCTGTTGAGTATCACTGCTATGGCGGAAAACATTGTTGGTGAGTCTCGGGTGGAATAGCGGCTAGATCGGTTATCTTGCAGGTTTGATCTCAGCAAGAGCCATGTTATCCACCAGCAGACACCACATCCAGCTCAGCTGAGCCAAAGCAGGACGCAGACCTGTTTACTGGCTGTGAGTCACACAGCATCACTGGCATGGCTGGCGTGGAAAATGTGAACTTGTAAATGAGATGCACTGTCGACGGTGATGCCCGCATCTGTTGGGGTTGCTGCAGAAAGGCGAGCGCAACACGCCTGATAACAAGGAGTTCTCGTTTGCATGTTCAGAGCGAACTTGGGGGCTCATAATTTAACCAAAAACCTCAAATTGAAGGAAAACACTGTGGTGTGTCGTTCAATGCCGCGTTGTGCCCAGGGCTTTGAAACACTTATGGCCGCCGCTACGTAGTTAAACCTGCGTTAGCACACCATCAACCCTTTCCTAATCATCCATCATTAGTGCTCTCCACCAGGCACCTCTCATTATGCAGCGCAGGGTGACAGGTAGGGAGAGCCTTTCATTCTCGCCCCATTTATTATTGCCCGCCTAATGGGCACTTTTGGCCGTCACCTTGACTCTGTGATTTATAGCATTTTTAGCTGAGATCAGAGGCCAGGGACTGTTCTGTGCCTGTGAAGCCAGCAGCCTCTCCTGACACCCTGGGTCGGTCTGGGCACTGGGGGGACACAGCTGGGCCCAACATGGGAAGGGGTGTGAAGTCCTTGGGCTTAATGAGCTGATGGAAGAGGCGGATTACAGAGGGGGTCAGAGGTGACAGGACTGGGGCCAGAGAGGCTGGTCTTAATATCCATGAGCCAGATTAAAAATGGAGGAGATTAACTCACCAAAGCGTGGTCCCAGAGAATTCCTCGGACCCAAATTGCTCACGCCGGACAGTTACCCCGTCTTACGAGTGACCTGTGAGCGTCCCCGTCCTTGGAGCTTCGGTGACTGATTGGTAATGAAGGGAAGTGTGGTTGATGAGCTTTGCTGAGCAGAGACAGGGCAGAGACAGTACGGTTCAAATACTGAGCGAGTTTAAGAACACTTCTGAAAAAGTAGCAAATTGTTTAAAGGAGAGTTAGGGGCATATCTTTGAGCGGGTTTTCTGTACAAGAAAATAATTGCCCTTCTCTCTGAGAGAAGGGCAGACAGGAAATACAGGTACCTGCAACTTGAGAGCTTTAAAAAACGTATTTCCTTCTTTCTTTGTCACATAATCTCCTCAATTCATCCGTCCATCCATCATCCAAACCCCTTATCCTGCTCTCTGGGATGCTGGAGCCTATCCCAGCAGTCACTGGGCAGCAGGCAGGGAGACACCCTGGACAGGCCGCCAGGCCATCACAGGGCCCACACACACACACACACACACACACACACACACACACACATATTCGTACCTAGGGACAATTTAGTACGGTGATTCACCTGACCTACATGTCTTTGGACTGTGGGAGGAAACCGGCACCCCCGGAGGAAACCCACGCAGAACATGCAAACTCCACACAGAGGACGACCCGGGACGACCCCCAAGGTTGGACTACCCCGGGGCTCGAACCCAGGACCTTCTTGCTGCGAGGCGACCGCGCTAACCACTGCACCACCGTGCCGCCCTCCTCAATTTAATTCATCTTATTTCAATTCAGTTCACTTGGATGCCTTTATTATCATGAGACAAGCATAAAGACTTGAGTCTGCATCTGCAGCTCACTTGAGTTCGATGCCTGGAAGGGAAATCAGGGATTTGCACACGAGCAATATTTGCAAGGCTTGAAAGCATCAAGTGCTAAGTTGTAACATGGAAAATCTGTAATCAAAAATGCAGAAATAAGTTAAATAGCACAAAATACGTGAGGTGGTGTGGTTGTTTTGTTAACCAGGGAAAATATTAGACACGGTAAAGGAAGTTCAAGCAACGAAACCCATCATGAAACCCATCACATCAACTTTCCCAATCTCATGTGGGAGTCAAAACTTTTTGCAATATGTAAGATTACAAAACCGTTCTCCGTTCAGTTCCCATTTCATTCTTCTTTATTCCCGTCTTTGCAGAATGTGCATGGCCATAGGCTGGGGAGTGCACAGTAGAGACTCGTAGATGTGTTGTTTTTACTGACAGCCAGAAACAACCTCAGCACGCCCCTTTCAGAAAGCAATGTAAAGCACTGGAAGTTGTGCATGGCTGCATTTTCCTAAGCTTCTCGGTGGCCTTTGCAAGGCACAGGTCATTCAAGGTCATTCAAAGTCATTCAATGTCATTCAAGGACAGCCGTAAGTCTCACTCATCTTACGAGTCGGTATATTCTTTCTACGGATCTTGGTATTTTTCTCAGATCTGATCAACAAAGCACCAGTCTTATGTAGTCTGAGTCACTAAGAAACGCTCAATAGGGGTGTCCAGGCAGCGTAGCGGTCTATTCCGTTGCCTACCAACACGAAAATCGCCGGTTCGAATCCCCGTGTTACCTCTGGCTTTGTTGGGCGTCCCTACAGACACAATTGGCCATGTCTGCAGGTGGGAAGCCGGATGTGGGTATGTGTCCTGGTTGCTACACTAGTGCCTCCTCTGGTCAGTCAGGGCGCCTGTTTGGGGGGACTGGGGGTAACAGCGTGATCCTCCCACGTGCTACGTCCCCCTGGTGAAACTCTTCACTGTCAGGTGAAAAGAAGCGGCTGGTGACTCCACATGTATGGGAGGAGGCTTGTGGTAGTCTGCAGCCCTCCCCGGATCAGCAGAGGGGGTGGAGCAGAGACCGGGGCGGCTCGGAAGAGTGGGGTAATTGGCCGGGTACAATTGAGGAGAAAACGGGGGAAAAATCCAAAAAAAAGAAGCAAGAAACGCTCAACAACAGAATCACTATGAAACCGTCTTTTCTTTGTTCATCTCTCCCACGTGTGTTGGGGTGGATGAGAACTTCTCCGTTGACCTTCTGACTCCCTGCATCCTCTTTCACAGGTTCTGTTGGTTTTACCTGTAGAGTCGACTCCCTCCAGAGGCCTGCTGGTCTGACTGAGGTTTCACCTCGGAGCCTGCAATCAGGCTCTACAACGTTGCTGCAGGTAATTGTTGTTTTTATTACGCGAGCAGTGGACGGGTCACATCTGAGCAGGTGGTGTAACCGCCGGGGCCGATGCGGCGCCTGCTTGGACAGTCGCAGCATTTGGAACAAGCCGCGGCCGAAGGTGATTGATTCCTGGTCGAGGGACACGGTTGGGTCAGCCATGCTCCTCCTCTGCCTCGACCCCTGCACAGATCCACCCGTGAGCACCCGGGCTGAGCTCAGTCGCCATCGAAGCAGGCAGCCATGCGGCTCCAAGTGGTCAGCGTGTATGGGAGTGCACCTTGAGCAGCGACAACTGGTTTTTCACTTGGACTTCTCACCATGACCCCAAAACAGTCCTGTCAGCATTCAGTATTACACTGACAAACCTGAGCTGTCTGAGTCCTCCCCATTGTGTGATCAATCCTGTCCTGATGCCATGACTAAAGGACAGGCCGTTCTCAACAGCTGCATCTCTCTTTCAACCAATTTGTCCTGCCCTCTCGGTTTCTTTTCCTATCCGACACTGAACGCGAGGACTCGCCGTCTCATCTTGTCTCTCCAGTTACACAGCCCCACATATTTAGCATTGCATTTAAAGGGAACATCTTTTCAGCGCTTGACATCTCCCTTTTTACAGAAGACTTCTGTCTAATACTGATACTCATGACCATCGTGCATTACTACTCATAGTAGTACCAGTTAATAAATGAGTACTCAAACTCTCCCAGCACACTTGTTAGCATTAGCAGATGACTGATTGTCTCATTAACAAGACTTGCAATATTGTATGTGGTGTTTTCCTCTTTTTATTCTATCTAAACTATGTTTAGTGTGTTGTAAGACCTTGTAAGTGGCCCATTACTCACTTATCAATCGCTATTACTACAATTACATCGACTGTTACCCACCTATCAATTACTATTACTAAAATTACATCGACTATTACTCATTTATCAATTACTATTACTACAATTACATCTACTATTACTCACTTATCAATCACTATTACTACAATTACATCGGCTGTTACTCATTTATCAATTACTATTACTACAATTGCATCTACTATTACCCACTTATCAATCACTATTACTACAATTACATCGACTATTACTCATTTATCAATTACTATTACTACAATTACATCTACTATTACCCACTTATCAATTACTATTACTACAATTATACCTACTATTACCCACTCATCAATTACTATAACTAAAATTACACCTACTATTACTCATTTATCGATTACTATTACTACAATTACACCTACTATTACTCATCTATCAATTACTATTACTACAATTACACCTACTATTACTCACTTATCAATCACTATTACTACAATTACACCTAATATTATTCACTTATCAGTTACTATTACTACAATTACACCCACTATTACTCACTTATCCGTTACTATTACTACAATTACATTTGTTACTTATCAATTACTATTACTACAATTACATCTACTATTACTCACTTATCAATCACTATTACTACAATTACACCTACTATTACTCACTTATCAGTTACTATTACTACAATTAAATCTACTACTACTCACTTATCAATTACTGTTGCTACAATTACATCTACTATTACTCACTTATCAATCACTATTACTACAATTACACCTGCTATTACTCACTTATCAGTTACTATTACAACAATTACATCTACTATTACTCACGTATCAATTACTATTACTACAATTACATCTACTATTACTCACTTATCAGTTACTATTACTACAATTACATCTACTATTACTCACGTATCAATTACTATTACTACAATTACATCTACTATTACTCACTTATCAGTTACTATTACTACAATTACATCTACTCATTATAAAGCGTAACCCTTATTTGTGACAATTAGAATTTACTTTTTTTGCACTATGCCCAAAACACACCTGTTACTCTATAGCGCCTTGCTGTGCTTCAAATCAGATGTTTAGAGATGCCACCGCGGGTGCATCGATGCTGTTTCATTGCGATTTTCTATTTTTCTTAAGGTTTAAAAATCACATTCCTGTCTCTATGGTGAACACTCCGACAAGACAGTCCCCACGGATATGGTAACTTATTTGAGGCTCAGTAAACATGGACTTGTAAATCATCCACCCCTGCCGTGTGATACTCCTGCTTCCTCTGCCACGCCCCAGACAATGCTCCGCCTCGCTTACAGCCTACTTAAAAGTTTCATTAGCGAGACGTCACTCTGTGCTGACCCGGGTCCATCAGGGCACGGAGAAGGAATGAGAGAGGAAGTGCATGAGCCCCTGCTGGGGAGGGGCACTAACTGCTGCAGCACACAGGCTGTGAAATATATGCCTCTTTAGAGAGTGTGTTTTATTTGGCTTTAACAGGCCTGTAAAGCAACCCTCTGCACCCTGATCAGGAGACCACAGGCACGGTGACACCTTCACCGATCAGCTCTCATATGATGTATAAGGTTAATGCCCCCCCCCCTTTCTTATATATATATATCAAGTTTGGTTGACTCTTTGACTTAAAGACACACTGCTACTATCCGAGTCCTGTCCTGGGTCCTGGGCTGCCACAGTAACGGTAGCAGATGTGTGGTTTGAATACGGCGGGTGGGGTGTGTTCTGTGCAGGGTGGTGCGATATGGAGAAGCAGGACTGGCTCTCAGCAAGGCCTGTGCTCACTGAGTTCTGGACTGCTGTCAGACAAGCTTGAACAAAGACACACACAGTCACAGATACAAAGCACGTCGTGTTGCTGTTGTTGCCATGAGGATACTGGACTACCATGTAGGTCTGCAGTAGGAAGTAGGCCTCATATTGACTGCACGCTTCATGCTGAATAGCTCACGTGATATATTATTCACACCGTATCCTGCCAACATCGGCAGTGTAGAATAGATGCGTTTGCACTGGTTCACAAGCGCTGGCATGAGCGCTTCTGAATCAAACCAGCAACCAGTAGAGGCAGCTGACCCAGCAAGGAGCACGTAAAAACCTTCATCAGAAGCTGAGTTGGTTTAGCATCACACCAGCAACCATTAGAGGCAGCTGACCCAGCCAGGAGCACGTAAAAACCTTCATCAGAAGCTGAGTTGGTTTAGCATCAAACCAGCAACCATTAGAGGCAGCTGACCCAGCAAGGAGCACGTAAAAACCTTCATCAGAAGCTGAGTTGGTTTAGCATCACACCAGCAACCATTAGAGGCAGCTGACCCAGCCAGGAGCACGTAAAAACCTTCATCAGAAGCTGAGTTGGTTTAGCATCAAACCAGCAACCAGTAGAGGCAGCTGACCCAGCAAGGAGCACGTAAAAACCTTCATCAGAAGCTGAGTTGGTTTAGTATCACACCAGCAACCAGTAGAGGCAGCTGACCCAGCAAGGAGCACGTAAAAACCTTCATCAGAAGCTGAGTTGGTTTAGCATCAAACCAGCAACCAGTAGAGGCAGCTGACCCAGCAAGGAGCACGTAAAAACCTTCATCAGAAGCTGAGTTGGTTTAGCATCACACCAGCAACCAGTAGAGGCAGCTGACCCAGCAAGGAGCACGTAAAAACCTTCATCAGAAGCTGAGTTGGTTTAGCATCACACCAGCAACCAGTAGAGGCAGCTGACCCAGCAAGGAGCACGTAAAAACCTTCATCAGAAGCTGAGTTGGTTTAGCATCAAACCAGCAACCATTAGAGGCAGCTGACCCGGCAAGGAGCACGTAAAAACCTTCATCAGAAAGTGAGTTGGTTTAGCATCAAACCAGCAACCATTAGAGGCAGCTGACCCGGCAAGGAGCACGTAAAAACCTTCATTAGAAGCTGAGTTGGTTTAGCATCACACCAGCAACCATTAGAGGCAGCTGACCCAGCAAGGAGCACGTAAAAACCTTCATCAGAAGCTGAGTTGGTTTAGCATCACACCAGCAACCAGTAGAGGCAGCTGACCCAGCTAGGAGCACGTAAAAACCTTCATCAGAAGCTGAGTTGGTTTAGCATCACACCAGCAACCATTAGAGGCAGCTGACCCGGCAAGGAGCACGTAAAAACCTTCATTAGAAGCTGAGTTGGTTTAGCATCACACCAGCAACCAGTAGAGGCAGCTGACCCAGCTAGGAGCACGTAAAAACCTTCATTAGAAGCTGAGTTGGTTTAGCATCACACCAGCAACCAGTAGAGGCAGCTGACCCGGCAAGGAGCACGTAAAAACCTTCATCAGAAGCTGAGTTGGTTTAGCATCACACCAGCAACCAGTAGAGGCAGCTGACCCAGCAAGGAGCACGTAAAAACCTTCATCAGAAGCTGAGTTGGTTTAGCGTTAAAGGTGACACAGCACAGCTCAACTGCATCTGTATCAGTGCCGTTTCTGAGAAATCCTACCTGGAATGAAACCACATGGGCGACACCAGGAGCCAGAAGAACACAGTGGAGGGGCTCAGAGGGGGCAACGGTGTACGTGTAGGAAAACGGCGTTTTGCCGGTTTTCCTATCGATGATGAATATAATGCTAATTCAAAATACGCAAACTCTTACGCCAGAATATATTTTTAGACTGACAAATGTTTGGTTTTACATCTGTGCCTTCTCGCTTTTATTTAAATCAAGCATGCCCCCCCCCCCATATCTACACATATGGGGCAACTAAATGTGAGGGAGTGAGTGAGAAGCCAGGTTCATGAGATGCTTTGCATCTGAAAAGTTTTTGTTGTGATCTTCTTAATGAATCACACACTGTGCATTAAAACACTTCCCTCAGTGTGTCTTTCCATTACGGAGCCGGAACCTGGACCCGGGAAGGTTTGGGGGATGGGGGGGGGGGCGCAGGCTCTCAGGTTTGCAGTCCTGGTGACTTTTGTCCAGCGGACCTAATTCGAAACAGGAGCCTTTTCAGACAGCTCTATCTGGCTCTCACTCACTCTGTCTTTCCAGCCGCCCCCAGGGAGCCGCAATTTATGTCTCCGGAACAGGCGCGCATGAAGGGCTGCGAGGAGCGCGGTCCGTGGGATGGAGCGGATTGTTCACGGGTCGAGCTGGTCTCTTTGGCAGGAGGGAGAGAGGGAAAAAAAAGAAGTTGAGAAAGCTGGGAGATATGGGTATGTGTGAGGGAAGAAAAAGGAGATTATGATGAAGACATCAGTGTCTAGGGCCTGCACATCTGCCCAAGATTTACCCCCAGTCCATCCTGTTCCGGGGGCTAGTCACCCCTCTGGGGGTTGCTTGCTTTGAGGCCAGTGAATCACAAACATGTTATCTGCTGATTAGATGCTGTGCATCACGGCAGTGTGGTTTGCAAGTCAAAACGTGCACGGTTGTTGCTAAATATAAACAAAAACACACACACACAAGAAAAAACACAATCCAATCAGACACAAATGCATTGCACAAAGTAACACATGCACACAAACAAATAAACAAGCACAAGTACAAAATAGAACAAACAACTGCCTAACTGAACATGCACATGTTCACACAACATGCATACACATAGTCATACACACATGCACACAAATGCACACACAAGCACATTCACTTTCATTTACAAACAGATGTGGAGAGATCTGGTATATGCTAAATGCACATAGTCATGAATATTTAATCACACACACACACACACACACACAGAGCGTGCTGGACACACACCTCCTTTTACCCGTCCTACATTTTGCAGTGGCTCCACTGAGATTATCTGGTGATGCTGTGAGTGATTGCACTGCGGCTGGCTGTTGGCTCGCGGGCCCGGCCTGCGAAGCGGAAGAGAGATTGATGGTATCTCTCTGGATGGTGTGTCAGGCCAGCGCTGCGAACAAACACAAACGATACTCCGCCGAGATGAGAGCGCGGTCTGCGGCGCGACAGCAGGGAGGAGGCGAAGGGTGGATAAGGGTGGTGGATGCTCTATCACACTCTCACATCCCGTGCCCGGCCTCCCTTCATTTCCCTTGCTATCAACCCGCTTCAATCTTTCCTCGAATCGCTGAGCACAAGTCAACAAGCTCACGTTTGAGGTATTTGGCTGACTGATGTGCAGCATGGCAGCACAGCAGCACGTTGGTTAGCACCGGTGCTCCACAGCAAAGGATCCCGGCTCTTGCACATTCACGCGGAGGTTTCCTCTGGACATTCTGATCTGCTACCATGGTCCAAACACATTTATCTGAGTGAGAGACTCAGATAACCTCATGCCCCTGGTATGCATGGATGTGTAAGCGATTGTGTGTGTGTTGGCTCCATCATGGACTGGCAGCTTGTCCAGTGTGTCTCTCTGCCTTCCACCTAAAAAAATGTAAGAGACGGCATCCGGGTAGCATGGCGATCTATTCCATTGCCTACCAACATGGGGATCACCGGTTCAAATCCCCGTGTTACCTCCGGCTTGGTCGGGCATCCCGACAGACACAGTTGGCTGTGTCTGGGGGTGCGAAGCCAGATGTGGGTGTGTGTCCTGGTCGCTGCACTAGCGCCTGCTCTGGTCGGCCAGGGTGCCTGTTCAGGGAGGAGGGGGAACTGGGGGGAATAGCGTGATCCTCCCATGTACTACGTCCCCCTGGTGAAACTCCTCACTGTCAGGTGAAAAGAAGCGGCTGGTGTCTCCACATGTATGGGAGGAGGCATGTGGTAGTCTGCAGCCCTCCCCGGATCAGCAGAGGGGGTGGAGCAGAGACCGGGATGGCTCGGAAGAGTGGGGTCATTGGCCAAGTATAACTGGGGAGAAAAGGGGGGGGAAAGAATACTAAGAAAGGCCAGCATGAAAAGGAATTACTCGGAAAACGTGCAAGTGCATCAAGTGCAGAAAGTTCAATGAATTTTATGTGTTGCACAAGGGCACTTTACCAGTAACCATGACGGGGATTTAACCTGATAGCCTGGTCTTTCCAATGTGAGCCAGTGGTTTTCTACCTCAGTGCTTGGGGCATAGCCATACTTCCGGTTTTCTATTTTGACGGGAAGTTCATTACATTCACCCCGTTGTGACAAGACTAAAAAATAGATGACCTGGTGAAGTAGACAACCGCCAGCACTGGTGATGTTTAGGAGCAGCGCTGAGAAACACCGCACCAACGCTACCCTGCTGAGCTGCATTATAGTGCAGTTGAATGACCTTTGAAATAACTTAAGACTTTTTATAACACCAACAACTGATAATTCATTCTCTTCCATAGATCAGATCACTCCTGTTCTTCAGCAACTCCACTGGCTCCCTGTCAAATACTGTACTGACTTCAAGATCCTGCTCCTCACCTTTAAGGCCCTTAATAACCTAGCTCCTTCATACCTTTCTGAACTCCTTCATATCCACACGCCCTCCCGCACTCTCAGATCCTCTGCTGCTCTCCAACTCACTACACCATCAGCCCGCTTGACTACCATGGGGTCTAGAGCTGGACTAACATGGGGACTAGAGCCTTCAGTCGTTCTCCCCCCACCTATGGAGCTCTCTCCCACAAGACCTTCACAACACTGACTCTCTTTCAACCTTCACATCCCATCTCAAAAGGCACCTTTTCAAACCGGCATATTCAGTCTGATCCACGCTGCACTGCGTGTTGTGCAGATGATGATTTTATATTATCTGTTGTGTTAACTTTTTATTGTCTACCTGCTCTGTTGTGACTTCATGCTGTCGGATCCAGTGCTACTGGTTTTTACTGTGTTCTGTAAGGTGTCCTTGAGGGGTCTGAAAGGGCCCACAAATATAATGTATTATTATTATTATTATGAATTCCATACTAAAGAGCGAGGATTTTTTTAGCACTAATGGGAATGCTAATAACTACAAAGGCTACATAGAGTTAAGTTATAACAGGCAGATACGTTAGTGGTGCGCTCTTCTTGGCTTGACAAATGCAGCGGGCAAAAGCTGTTCTCAGGAATGCTCGCTGACAGCTTCACGACCTTGTCTAAAACAGGGACAGCATGATGGATGGTGTCCTTCACGACAATGCCAACTGGAAGATTTTTGTGTGTTAGTGTATTAACATACTTCTGTGTGTGTGTGTGTGTGTGTGTGTGTGTGTGTGTGTGTGTGTTTGTGTGTGCGTGCGTCCGTGCGTGCGTGCGTGTGCACGTGCGTGCATGTATGTATACGTGTGTGTGTGCATTTCTGTTTAATGATGACGGAGAATACATTCGAGAAATTCCTACCCTAGATCCTCTGTCCTTGCCCCTCTTTCCTCTCATAAAGCAGCTTCCTGGTGGATTCTCAGGAGCTGAGTACATCCCCACATTTATTTCCTTTCACCTTCAAGAGTGCTCCTGCACCCCAGTGCACTGTGCATGAAAGCCTTGCAGTGATGTGGTATACTGAGGAAGAGTGACAGTGATGTGGTATACTGAGGAAGAGTAACGGTGAAGTGGTATACTGAGGAAGAGTGACAGTGATGTGGTATACTGAGGAAGAGTAACGGTGAAGTGGTATACTGAGGAAGAGTGACAGTGATGTGGTATACTGAGGAAGCGTGACAGTGATGTGGTATACTGAGGAAGAGTGACAGTGAAGTGGTATACTGAGGAAGAGTGACAGTGATGTGGCATACTGAGGAAGAGTGACATTGATGTGGTATACTGAGGAAGAGTGACAGTTACGTAGTATACTGAGGAAGAGTGACAGTGATGTGGTATACTGAGGAAGAGTGACAGTGATGTGGTATACTGAGGAAGAGTGACAGTGAAGTGGTATACTGAGGAAGAGTGACAGTGATGTGGTATACTGAGGAAGAGTAACGGTGAAGTGGTATACTGAGGAAGAGTGACAGTGAAGTGGTATACTGAGGAAGAGTGACAGTGATGTGGTATACTGAGGAAGAGTGACATTGATGTGGTATACTGAGGAAGAGTGACAGTTACGTAGTATACTGAGGAAGAGTGACAGTGATGTGGTATACTGAGGAAGAGTGACAGTGATGTGGTATACTGAGGAAGAGTGACAGTGATGTGGTATACTGAGGAAGAGTGACAGTTACGTAGTATACTGAGGAAGAGTGACAGAGATGTGGTATACTGAGGAAGAGTGACAGTGATGTGGTATACTGAGGAAGAGTGACAGTTACGTAGTATACTGAGGAAGAGTGACAGTGATGTGGTATACTGAGGAAGAGTGACAGTGATGTGTATACTGAGGAAGAGTGACAGTGATGTGGTATACTGAGGAAGAGTGACAGTGATGTGGTATACTGAGGAAGAGTGACAGTTACGTGGTATACTGAGGAAGAGTGACAGTTACGTGGTATACTGAGGAAGAGTGACAGTTACGTGGTATACTGAGGAAGAGTGACAGTGAAGTGGTATACTGAGGAAGAGTGACAGTTACGTGGTATACTGAGGAAGAGTGACAGTTACGTGGTATACTGAGGAAGAGTGACAGTGATGTGGTATACTGAGGAAGAGTAACAGTGAAGTGGTATACTGAGGAAGAGTGACAGTGATGTGGTATACTGAGGAAGAGTGACAGTGATGTGGTATACTGAGGAAGAGTGACAGTGATGTGGTATACTGAGGAAGAGTGACAGTGATGTGGTATACTAAGGAAGCGTGACAGTGATGTGGTATACTGAGGAAGAGTGACAGTGATGTGGTATACTGAGGAAGAGTGACAGTGAAGTGGTATACTGAGGAAGAGTGACAGTGATGTGGTATACTGAGGAAGAGTGACAGTGATGTGGTATACTGAGGAAGAGTGACAGTTACGTGGTATACTGAGGAAGAGTGACAATGATGTGGTATACTGAGGAAGAGTGACAGTGATGTGGTATACTGAGGAAGAGTGTCAGTGATGTACTGAGGAAGAGTGACAGTTACGTGGTATACTGAGGAAGAGTGACAGTGATGTGGTATACTGAGGAAGAGTGACAGTGATGTGGTATACTGAGGAAGAGTGTCAGTGATGTACTGAGGAAGAGTGACAGTTACGTGGTATACTGAGGAAGAGTGTCAGTGATGTGGTATACTGAGGAAGAGTGTCAGTGATGTGGTATACTGAGGAAGAGTGACAGTTACGTGGTATACTGAGGAAGAGTGACAGTTACGTGGTATACTGAGGAAGAGTGACAGTTACGTGGTATACTGAGGAAGAGTGACAGTTACGTGGTATACTGAGGAAGAGTGACAGTTACGTGGTATACTGAGGAAGAGTGACAGTGATGTGGTATACTGAGGAAGAGTGTCAGTGATGTGGTATACTGAGGAAGAGTGACAGTGATGTGGTATACTGAGGAAGAGTGACAGTTATGTGGTATACTGAGGAAGAGTGACAGTGATGTGGTATACTGAGGAAGAGTGACAGTGATGTGGTATACTGAGGAAGAGTGACAGTGATGTGGTATACTGAGGAAGAGTGTCAGTGATGTACTGAGGAAGAGTGACAGTTACGTGTATACTGAGGAAGAGTGTCAGTGATGTGGTATACTGAGAAGAGTGTCAGTGATGTGGTATACTGAGGAAGAGTGACAGTTACGTGGTATACTGAGGAAGAGTGACAGTTACGTGGTATACTGAGGAAGAGTGACAGTTACGTGGTATACTGAGGAAGAGTGACAGTGATGTGGTATACTGAGGAAGAGTGACAGTGATGTGGTATACTGAGGAAGAGTGACAGTGATGTGGTATACTGAGGAAGAGTGTCAGTGATGTGGTATACTGAGGAAGAGTGACAGAGATGTGGTATACTGAGGAAGAGTGACAGTTACGTGGTATACTAAGGAAGAGTGTCAGTGATGTGGTATACTTAGGAAGAGTGTCAGTGATGTGGTATACTGAGGAAGAGTGACAGTGATGTGGTATACTGAGGAAGAGTGACAGTGATGTGGTATACTGAGGAAGAGTGACAGTTACGTGGTATACTAAGGAAGAGTGTCAGTGATGTGGTATACTTAGGAAGAGTGTCAGTGATGTGGTATACTGAGGAAGAGTGACAGTGATGTGGTATACTGAGGAAGAGTGTCAGTGATGTGGTATACTGAGGAAGAGTGACAGTTACGTGGTATACTAGGAAGAGTGTCAGTGATGTGGTATACTTAGGAAGAGTGTCAGTGATGTGGTATACTGAGGAAGAGTGACAGTGATGTGGTATACTGAGGAAGAGTGTCAGTGATGTGGTATACTGAGGAAGAGTGACAGTGATGTGGTATACTGAGGAAGAGTGTCAGTGATGTGGTATACTGAGGAAGAGTGACAGTTACGTGGTATACTGAGGAAGAGTGACAGTGATGTGGTATACTGAGGAAGAGTGTCAGTGATGTGGTATACTGAGGAAGAGTGACAGTGATGTGGTATACTGAGGAAGAGTGACAGTTACGTGGTATACTGAGGAAGAGTGACAGTGATGTGGTATACTGAGGAAGAGTGTCAGTGATGTGGTATACTGAGGAAGAGTGGACAGTGATGTGGTATACTGAGGGAAGAGTGACAGTGATGTGGTATACTGAGGAAGAGTGTCAGTGATGTAGTATACTGAGGAAGAGTGACAGTGATGTAGTATACTGAGGAAGAGTGACAGTTACGTAGTATACTGAGGAAGAGTGTCAGTGATGTAGTATACTGAGGAAGAGTGACAGTTACGTAGTATACTGAGGAAGAGTGACAGAATAAACTGCTGACATAACAGGGAAGGAAAAGAAAGTGTCAAGTCAGTAAAGGAGTTAAAAACGTGCTGAATGTGAAATGTGGGCCCAGGGACTCGGTAGAGATTATACAGCCAGACAGCAAGGGAAAGAGAGTGTGGTGACCTGTAAAAACACCCTCCCCGTGACTTAAAGCCCAGGCTTTTAAATGCCACACGCCGGGGTCCTGGGCTGAACTCAGAAGCACACCCCACTTGGTATAGACGAGGCTGCACCAATGGGAAACTGATTGTTTATTTAACTGCTGTTTTATGGAATACCTAGTGACAGGAAGTCCTTAAACCAGCCGCAAATGCTATTTATGTAGTCCCTTTCGGAGTAAACACTCCGTTAGCCCCTCCCTCTCCATCAGCCGGACACCCCGCTGTTGAGGAATGCACCCATTCACAAGCTGGTGGCCATCTTGGAAGCTTGCCTCTCACTTCCTGTTTCCATGGCTACGCTCCAATACTACAGGAGGTGATAAGCGCTCGGGCCCGTAATCCTCCCCATCTTGCTCATTTCTACATCACTTCATACCAATCGCAGTAGTAAAAGTAAGCCGGCACCACATTTTCTTCCGCGTATTATATTCAGATTCACAATCAAGACACAAAAGAAGAGAAAGAAGAAGAAAAAAAAGAGCATGCAAGAAAATAAGAAAGATTAGGAAGTAATTTCAAGAGGAAAAAAAAGGATACGGATAAATATGCTTGACTTCTTCCAATGTTTTTCTGTATAACAGAAAAAAAGAGAGAGAGAGAGAGAGAGTGTGTGTGTGTGTGTGTGTGTGTGTGTGTGTGTGTGTGTGTGTGTGTGTTGGTGGATCTGGTGTACACGTGTGCTGGGCTGCTTCCACAGGGCAGCTGTATTCGGATCTGCTCTACCAGGCCGGGCCCATAAATCACAACGTCACCGTGACCCTATGGGACCAGAGGAAACATCAGCATTGGACAGGAATTATATTTCAGCCTCAGACACTTCCTGCTCCATATTCCCCAGATACCACCATCACCCCCCCCACACACACACACACACACAACATGGGTTGGGGGTGTCCGAAGGGTTGCGGATGAAACCGGAAGCTTCAGGCGTGGCATTGCAGCCCCTGCATGCTCGCTCGCTGTAGGCTGCGGGACATAAGATCACTGGGGTAAATCACGGGGATGGTTACGTCCTGTAAAACGATGGTGGTGGTGGCAGCCGGGTGGTGCATACGCAACATTCCTTCCTCCTTTCTGGCTGTGTGTGCTTCCATGCTAAGTGGCACAGTGAATCACTTCACTGGTGTGTGTGTGTGTACATTACGGAGCCACCGACCACTCGCACAAAACAGTGTGAAAAAAAGGCTTTTATGCTGTGTGTAGTTTTGATTGGGGTTAGACCTGCTGACCGGGTACACTGGGAGTCAGGCGGGGGAGGGGGGGGGGTTTGAAAGTCCCTGGGAGAATGAATGGGGTCAGCGTAGTGTCAGGAGGGACAGTTACTGCGGGTTTTGTGGGTGAAGCCCGGGGGAGATGTGTGAATAAGTAAGATGTTACAGGCTGACGAAATTCCCAGAGAGCCCGCGATGGATAATGTGATCCTACTGCAAGAGTGATTCACAAACCAGATGGGAAGGGCGCCTTGAAATCGGTATCTCTCTCTCTCTCTCTCTCTCTCTCTCTCTCTCTCTCTCTCTCTCTCTCTCTCTCTCTCTCTCTCTCTCTCTCTCTCTCTCTCTCTCTCTCTCTCTCTCTCTCTCTCTGTCTCTCTCTCTCTCTCTCTCTCTCTCTCTCTCTCTCTCTCTCTCTCTCTCGCTCTCTGTCTCTCTCTCTCTGTCTCTCTGTCTCTTTCTCCTATCTTCCACCGATAGGAGAAGCTCACACACACACACACACACCTGCATTGATATGGCTGCCTCTTCCGAGCTTTTTATTGGAAAATATTTTGTTTCTGCTCACGCCTGTATATTGATTTTTATCTCCATGTTTTTTTTCAAGTCGTTAAAAATCAAGGAAACGATGAAACATCTTC